>NC_139719.1:4687114-4819614 GCF_964188405.1 Protomyctophum parallelum
ACGGCAATAGTGTGAAATATAGTGACACGGTATTACGTATTAGTATGATTATGAACTACCGAGTGGTTTTGCGGGATCGTAGCCGATTGTTTTGGACCAAGGACGCAGAATGGGAATGCATTGATTTCGTCTCATTCAGGCTAGCTTGCTATGCTAACTAGCTGGCTAAGTAACGTTACTACTATGCATCACAAAAGCTCGTCCGCTTTTGAAAATTCTATGTCGCCTAGTAGCCAAATGGTCGACAGGAGTCGACACTTAAAACAATACATTCCCATTCCCACACGTAACCGTGATGCACGTCCTGCTAGGATAGCGTAATATATCCAGCATCATTTTACTGGAAACGCACGTATTAGATTTGACCTAGATATGGTTTGTTTTAGGCGAGTGTATTGAACCGTTTAAATTGGCTTAAAACAAAGCGCAAGCCGTTTCTCATCTTGGTCTCACAACAAACGATATTGGTGTTTGGAAGGAACGTGACGAAGAAGAAAAACAGTCATGTGTGTAAAACCAGTAACATAAATTTCATTAAAGGGTAACATGAAAGAAACGATCTTTGTTTGGCTACAATCCAAGTCCCATGTGATTACAAAATGTCGTAGACAAACACGTGATGAGGATGTAATATTTCAAAGGCATCACTCACTGAGCTTTTCCCATTATTATATTTAGAAAAGGCAGAAGTTTGACATTTCTTTCTTCCAAAGATTGTTTTGAAGTCATGGAATCCTCATTGATGGAAACCGATACAGGTGATCTTGGCACTTTTGGGAAGTGGGCACTGGTGAACTGGGCACGTTTACAAAGTGGGCACTGGTGAACTGGGAACATCTACGAAGTGGGCATTGGTGAACTAGTAGGGGCCTGGAGCATATTTTTATATCTTTGTCAATCCCTTAAAGTCAGCCATACATGGTAGCCCTGACGAAATAAAAAGCCAGTTGACAAAAGGTTAATTAAGCTTATTTTATTAATCATGCTTTAAGTGTACAGTTGTATCCATGGCGGTGTGTGTATTTTGTTTGTTTTTTAACTTGCTGTTTGTGTCACCACACATATCTGCACATACTGTACATGTGTGAGCATGTGGCAAATTATGTCTTTTAATTTGACTCAATCTTGCAGTCCTATATCACCTCTTTACAGCAGTTTGTATAAATAAATAAGTATTGATGATGTTGTCAGGGGTAGACATTAAGGGAGATTTGCCACTGGTCCTCTGGGCCAGTGACCTTTCAAGATCACTGGCCCCGCCATTGTAGCTACTGGCCCAGGAACATTACTTTTGACTAAAACAGTCAAGAATTGCCCCTCGTAATGATGGGCTCACAGAACACTATTATAATGTAATTATAACCAGACAATTTCACAAAGTCATTACAAAGTACAACAGGAAAATATCCTGGACTTGGAGGGTAACAGAGTGGCATTCCGACTGCGTGGCTAAGGCGTGCGGTTAAGGTTAGGGTTAGAGACAGGGTTAGTATTGAGCGAGTCAGAATGGCAGTGCTTCGGAATGCCAGTGTGTAACCGTATTAGAGTTGGGGCTTAAATAAATAATAATAATAATTTGACTGGGCCAAGTACTATCCGGGCCAGTGGGCCATTTATAATTATAATGCTGTTTGTTTGGTCACTCAAGAATTGAGTGTTATGGCACTCAACTGAATTTGGATAACTGTCCCATACCAATCTTGAGGCTATTTCTAGGACGAATGTATTACCTAGTTTAGCAGTAGTTGGTGAGGTAATAATTACCTATGTATGGACACGTAACATTTTTTTCAATGTCTGCTGTTATAACTATAATCCGGCTACAATTCAATATTTATAGCTAGCATACAGGTAACCTAGTTGGGAGGTTAACCTTTGGCATAGTTGTATTACTTTAGTCTTTGTTGACACATTGGATAAAGATTAAAGCAGCCAGTAATAGCAATGTCTTTGTAAGACCAGACAAATCTAAAACTGCATATTTATTCGTTTACTGTTGGTCCCCTTTCACTGTGTTTTATGTGATAACTGATAAGACAGTAGTAGTTGTCAATTTAGGTTATCTTAATCTAGTTGGTAGCAGATAACTTTCCTTTAAAAGAAAAATAACATTCCCTTACTGCAGACACTTTGTTTCATTGTGGTAATGACATTTTCTCTTTCCTTCAAGCTATTTTTAGCATTTGGGCCCAGTGCAAAAGTGGCTCGCTGTTATTTGAATTATTGTTTTTGTTTTATCCCTCTTTGTACTAAACTTAGAAATTCTCCCTTCCTTCTCAGGATATTCCTCCCCTGCATTTCTTTTTAGTCTTTTGTTCCACCCCTCTCACCCTCCTGCACCAAGTAAGAGCCCCACCATGAGTATTATCCAAGACAAACTAGGCAATGAGTTTCTGCGCAACGGTGGCATGGACCCCAACTTTGCGCCAGGGATGCTGATGTTCAGCCACCTGCCACCCGTCACCAGCTTCACGCGACTGGCCACCCAGTCCGTCATGAGTGAGCTGCCACAGGAGATGATCCTGAAGAAGGAGCGAGATTCACCGCCTGAACACCAGGGCAACATGGGGGGCTTCCTCCACGGCATGGGCATTAAGCAGGAGCGGCTGAGTGAGCTGGACTACCGCATGCCCCTTTACGGCGGAGGTGGTGGAGTAGGTGTGCACTGTGCCGGAGGGGGTGCTGGGAAAAGTGGCAACGATATGCTGGAAATGTCCTTTGGCAACCACCACAACCACCAGAACATGCTGCTGCATGACCTCAGCATCAGCAATGTCCAGCCTCTTGGAGAACCTATGAGGGACATGAACGAAATTGTTGTTATGGTAATTACTGTTATTCCTTTAAGAAGTGCATTGATCCATGTAGTATTTTAAGGCTCTGCATCTGTCATGGTCCTACACGATAACTTAGTATTTATTTACTGTTTTCATGATGAACACACAGTTGACAAAGTAGTAACTAGTCCTTAATCTGTGGTAAACTTTGCCTTTTTGTTCTCAGATGTCTGGAAGACCAGGTAAAGATCCCAAAGAGGCATCGGGTAGAAAAGGGCGGAAGAACAACGGAGAGGGGGGCAAAACTCGGCGGAAACGTGGAGACGCAAAGGTTTAAACCTTAACCATTTTAACTGATCTCAACAGATTTCCACCAGAAATTATGTTTGGATAATGCTAGCATTTAAGTGAAAATTTTAAGCAGTGATAATGTCTTTTCCAACTTCCCAGAAATGTTTTGCATTTGATAATATTATACCTAATTATGTTTTTCAACATTAACCCATTCTGACCGGGCACCCATTTTGGTGTCGGCATCATGTTATGCTTTAGCTATTTAAAAATAGCAGATCTACAAGCTCATATCGCGCCACCGAGTGGCGCGATACGAGCTTGTAGGTCTGCTATTTTTTGAAAAATCGAAGAACGACTGACATTTTTAGAATCTGATCTCAGGTCAGAATGGGTTCATCAGACCAGTGTGTGTCCGGCGGAAACCTCGTATGAATCTGATCTCAGGTCAGAATGGGTTAAGTGGTTTGACTAGGCTGCCCTTTTCACTCCTAGTTTTACTCTGGACTTTATTTAGACTTCTAATTTTAGATTTAGTTGTACAAGTACAAGAATGTAACTGCAATGTTTCTACAAGCTTAGCTGTGTGTATTATGTGTATATTACAGTATACGACCCTGGCCTGAACGTAGGTAAAAGTGAAATGGTTATTAAAATAATAATCTTTTTTGGACACATTCTGACAAGACTTATTTAGTTACTATATTATTCTCCTATAGGCCATGATGTTGGATCCAGATGGGGCCTGTCTGTCTCCCAACTCAAAACCACACATCTGCGAGCACTGCAATGCTGCTTTCCGCAGCTCGTACCACCTGCGTAGACATGTGCTAATACACACAGGTGAGAGGCTCTTGGTGCCTATGGGCTATTCACAGCCACAGCTTCCATTTTCCCAGCATTGAGTTTGAGCTTAGCCATCACAGATGAAAATGTGCTTTAATTACCTTTATTTCATATTTTTTTACATAGCATTGCACATCAGTCCTAAAGAACAAATCAATATCAATATTGAACAAATCAATATTTTAAATGGGGTATTGCCATGTTACAACTCTGATTCGTAACATTGAAAGATGCAGCCATAGTAATTGGAAATGGTTGTTGCTGAATGGGACGGAGAAGTTATATTAAGCCTAATGCGCCATCATTGGGATTGTTTTCTGCCAGAATAGTTTCCAGCAGCAAAGACAGACCTTATATAAAAAGACCATGTGTAAATTCAGACAAAGACTGAACCTAGGGGATGAGTCAGTTATGAGTCATGTATTTCAGGACGTATTAGTCAATCCCTTTGCTGGGAATTCTACACATGGCTCTTTGAACTTGAGGTCGGCTTGATGCCGCAAGTCATTCCCTTGGTTTTTCATAATTGCTCTTAATAAATGTAACATGTGACACACGTCTATGCAATCCCATCTGAATTCCTCAATTACAACTTTTTATAGTCTGCTAAACCCGGACCCCAGCATTTTCTTATGTTCAATTACTATGACTTTTCAAAAGGTGGTGCTTTCTTATTTACCAAAGAGTAATTTCATAATGAGTCAGTCTATGACTGTACATTAAATTGCTAAAGAGTAATTTCATATATGACTGTACATTAAAATGTCATTCTCAACTCCCGGCCTGGGGACCTAATACCATTTAGATTTTTTTTGTAATGCTACCACCTAACTTAGTTCCAGATTAGATGACTTTAGTGAAAGCCAAAAGTACGCTTGGTCAGGACCAAATTTGAGCTTCATATCATTACAAGTAGATCAATAAAATTGAGCGCAATGGAAAAAAGGTGCTGGGTGACACATTGATGCATTTGGCTTTTAATACATCTGAAATACCGTGTACATCTGAAATACATTATCAGATGTACATGGTCATCATCTGTGATGCTGGGCTCTAGTCAGGCTGACGATTAATTAATGTGGTGAGTGTGTGATTTGTACTCTTGATCGCACAGGTGAGAGGCCTTTCCGATGCAGTCAGTGTAACATGAGCTTCATTCAGAAGTACCTGCTGCAGCGGCATGAAAAGATCCATAGCGGTAAGTCCCTGTGCTTCAGAACTTTACATTTTGGGTATAAATCAGATACTTTTCAAAGACGAGTGGGCAAGGTATCATGCCTTAACCCATTCTGACCTGAGATCAGATTCATACGAGGTTTCCACTGGACACACACTGGTCTGATGAACCCATTCTGACCTGAGATCAGATTCTAAAAATGTCAGTCGATTTTTTGGTTTTTCAAAAATAGCAGATCTACAAGCTCGTAGCGCGCCACTCGGTGGCGCGCTATGAGCTTGTAGATCTGCTATTTTTCAATAGCTAAAGCATAACATGATGCCAACACCAAAATGGGTGCCCGTTCAGAATGGGTTAAATACAGACCCTTTCCACCAAATCGGTCAATGAACTTTTCTACCAAGGGACTGCATAATGTATTAACTCATTGATTCCTGCAATGCGTTTGTGTTTCGACTGCCCTCTCAGAGCTGCGAAGGTGGCCAAATTTGGATGAAGGGACCAAAACATGATAGTCAGGCAATGAGACGTTACTTCTGAATGTGATGAGATAGAATACTGCAACAGCAAAATGTTGATATTTGAATATTCACTAGTCATTTTATGTGGAAATAGCTCAGCAAATAGCCTTGCTTTTGTGTTCTGACAAAGAATTAAGTTTTTATGAGCCAATGAATATTGCTGTTTTGTGAAACTTCTTCTTCTGCCCCTAATATCTAAATGCAGCGTAATTAGCTTATGACACTTTACAGTATGGTAGAGGGTCATGCCAAATAGCACTGAAAGAAGTCTTAGTGCAATAGGCCAAAGGGTGGCGCTATAGCAATTGTTTTAAAATGAAACCTTTGAACAGGCATAACGCTTGCCTCGTTTGGTTCTTATTGCGTATTGTCTTCTTTCTTGGTCCCGCCTTATCGCTGCTTGCAGCTATATTGTATCTCTGGAATTGTGTAAGTGATCTCCAGCCTTAACATGGTCTGCTGTCCCCTTTTCTGTAGGGGAGAAGCCTTTCAGCTGTGACGAGTGTAACATGCGCTTTATTCAGAAGTATCACATGGAACGGCACAAAAGGACTCATAGTGGAGAGAAGCCATATCGATGCGACACATGCCAACAGGTAAGCAATATCAAGTGACATCACATTATCTGCTGTCATTTTCATGTGCCACCAGTTCAACAGCCCTGTTGCTCTATACCTGCCCACTGGCCCTTGACATTTATAAATAAATGGTCTCTCGTGTGTGTGTGTGGGTCTCATGTGTAATTTAACCCATTCTGACCTGAGATCAGATTCATACGAGGTTTCCGCCGGACACACACTGGTCTGACTAACCCATTCTGACCTGAGATCAGATTCTAAAAATGTCAGTCGTTCTTCGATTTTTCAAAAAATAGCAGACCTACAAGCTCGTATCGCGCCACTCGGTGGCGCGATATGAGCTTGTAGATCTGCTATTTTTCAATAGATAAAGCATAACATGATGCTAACACCAAAATGGGTGCCCGTTCAGAATGGGTTAAAAACTAAATATGGTTCTTTCTTAACCCATTCTGACCTGAGATCAGATTCATACAAGGTTTACACTGGACACACGCTGGTCTGATTAACCCATTCTGATATAAGAATTTCAGTCGTTCTTCGATTTTTCAAAAATAGCAGACCTACGCCACTCGGTGGCGTGCTATGAGCTTGTAGATCTGCTATTTTTCAATAGCTAAAGCACGAGTAAAGTACCGGTAACACTTACATTCTAGTGTTTTCCTCTGTTGTGTTCAGATGAGTACTGTGTCATTACACCACCAGGAAATTAACCTAAATTCTCCCATCTTTCTAATCTTCCCCTCTTCCCTGTCTCTGCCTGTATTTTCAGTTTTTCTCTAGAACAGACCGGTTACTGAAGCACAAGCGGACTTGTGGAGAAGCCATAAGGAAGGGCCTGGACCCCAGCATGCTGGAGCTTAGCGAGGCCGAGCTCGGCCATGGCAGCTATTCACTCACTCAGGGAAACGCCACTGCCTCTGGACGCAAGAAGACAAAGTCTAAAACCGGCGAGGGCGGCGAGCGCAAGAGGAAGAAGAATGCCGCGGCGGTGGCAGGAGGGGGCTCATCATCTGGGACGATGGCCCTGCAGGACTTCAACATGGAGCACCCGACAGGCTCCACCATGCATGGACGCACTCCCAAACTCGTCTTCAAAAAGGCTGGGCGCAAGGGTCTGGACAAGGGCCTCCTCTCCCTGGAAGATGGCGCAGAGTCATCGACCTCGCTCCATGGGCAGAAGCTGCTGTCCCAGAAGCCTGGCTCCATGGACCATGTGGGAGGTTCAGGCCTGGACAACATGGGACTGCACCAGGGTTCTGGGGCCTCCAAGCAGGGGCCCCCCACCACCAGCACCACCACCAGCAGCAACTATGACGACGCAATGCAGTTTGTCAAGAAGCGGCGCTACCTCCATGCAGCCAACAATGACTATGGGACTGTCTCGTTGCATATGGCACCGCAGGGCAACAGTGTCATCCAGGGCTCTCTGGGACCCGAGCCCACGTTGGCAATGCTGGACTCGTCGCCGCTGGAGCTCAAGCACGACAAGTCGGGCATCCCTGACGAGGTGCTGCAGAGTCTGCTGGACCATTACGCACACAAGGCCGAGGCATCGCACCACCATGACGTGAGCTTTGACCTATCAGACCACCCACACCACGTCGACCTTCAGCCAGCCGCGCCTGTCACACCTGAGCTGGAAGATGACTCGCCCAATGGTGGCGACAAGACGGCAGTGATGAGTGAGTACTCAAAGTTCCTGCTCCAGGCCCTGGAACGCACCAGCCACAGTGGACCATTCCCAACCTTGGGCCACAGTGGCCCCTTCCCTGTCCAGCTCTTGTGCAGCAGCTCCAGCCCCACTGGCCCCCTCTTCTCTGACAAGCATATCTACACTACATCCCCGCTGGAGTGTGGCTACCCGCCTGCCGTCTCCTCTCCTCTGCCCATCGTCGCCACATCCACGTCCGCATCCTCTTCCTCCAAGTCCCACTATGGCATGCTAGTGGGCTCTCCCTCCCAACCAGGCTACCACCTGGGCATGGATAATACCAGCCACCAGCAGCTCACCCCATCTCAGGAGCTGACCGAGCAGCTGGAGAAGCAGCACTCCCCTGGTGCCTTCAGCCTACCTCCCCAGGACCTGACTGCCCAGGGAGATGGCCCTAAGGCACAGCAGGCCAAGGCCAGTGGAAGCAATGCACCCGCTAATGGCTCCAACTATCCAGATCTGTTGCCGCTGGACCACCCCAAGGAGGCCTCGTACCAGATCGAGAACTTCGCCCAGGCCTTTGGCTCGCAGTTCAAGTCGGGCCGTCGCACCCCTCTGAGCTACAGTGATCCTGGGGCGGAGGTCGACCACCGAATACGGACTCCAGTGTCAGAATTCTCAGGGTATACCAGTTTGTTAGCTGACGTCAGTGAGCCAGTAAGTACAGGATCGAAAACCCCGACAAGCCAAAGTTACAGATAAGGGTCAAACGAGGTGGGCCCAGTTGGGGGCCGATCCATTACTGTCCATGCTGTCCCTATACCCATCTTAATTATGTTCATGTAGCGAGGTCACATTTTTTAAACACTGCCATTAAATGTTGATATGAATACTCTACCAGGGAGGGTCTTCCAAGACCTCAAATGCAATTTTTTTAAATATTCTCTTTTTTTTATGTATTCAGTCTCTTGATTTCTGTTTAGAGTAGTGGGTATGAACGTAAACCGTAGATTTAAATGTAATTTAAACAAGTTAGAGGGTAGCTATAAACTTGCTTGATTTATTTTTTTCCTCTCTCTCCCTTGTGTTTTACCAATCATCATACCGTTGTAAAATAATAATGAATGATGTTGCTAATTTCAATAATGACATTTGTGGCAGGGAAAGGCCCAGAATTCAAATGGCAAAAAAGTATATATTGTCTGTTACAAGAAACGTATTATCTCAGGAAATAGGCAAAATTGTGTAATAAGACTTTGTATTAAGAGATGCAATGAGCACACTTTCTACAGGTGTACTTTGTGGCAACAAAGCTTTTTTTTTCTTTTTCTTTTTTTATCCTCAGAACAAAACAATGAGTTACAAGATCTTCCGGTTTCTATTTCTACTGCATTTAGCTTTGTCGAGATTATGGTACTGTTGTCAATGTGAAGATATCCGCTGAAATGTTCTGTCATAAGGCCACACATATACTGTATACTTGAGGTAATATGGTTTGTTGTGGTTCTTAACCGACAGTGTTTGGTACACCAAGGCAGGACATTTTAATCTATTTCTGCTCAAAAGTTAATGAAACCTGCCTAACCATGCACTCCGTGTGGTTGTGCTTGCGAGTGGCCCCGTGTCAGATTTGACCATGGCAAACGTTGTGAATCCAAACTTCTCATTCAGGGCAATGGTACATGCATACCGAAGGCGTCTCTCTTTAAGCCTGTCGTGCAGTGGTGTCCCACTCCAAAAATACGAGCTCCGTTCCTCGCAATGTGTTGTGAGCTTGTAGATCAACAGTTTTCTGGTACTGCCGCTATACAACTAAGAATACATTTGGCATACTGTAAGAATGCAGCGGACACCAGTCCTTCCTGATCTACTAATCTCTTCATGATACTGTTCCAGACATTTCCCCACCGCTTTTCTACTCTTATAATATGATTATATAATTTATAATTATTATAGATATATAATTATATTAATGCCATTACTGTTCCTCTTTTGTTTTTGTCAATGGAATCAAACAAGCACTTTCTAAAACAACTCATTGAATACAACAACAAACCCTTTCAAATCGCATATGTGACAAAAGTGATTATTGTTATTTTTAAGAGGAGAAAACTGTGAACGGGCTGGGTGGGATTGGGTGGGTGGGTGGGTTAGACATGGGCTGACTAGGCATGACCGTGGGCATTTAGATGTATTTTGTTGGTATTTCAAGGGTGGTTGCAAAGATGGATGTTTGCTATTTTTTTTTTTTTTTTTTTGGGACGGTTTGTCAGGTGATGTACAAAGATTTGCCATAATTTTGTTATACAATGTTTTGAGAGTACCTCTTTGTATTTAATATGTTGTCTTGAGAGAGGTGCTAATATGCTGGAACTGTTTGTTTTTAACCCCACTGTTGAAAAATAATGACTGCTGGGTGCATACCCAAACCCTTTTATTTATTCTTGACTAGCCGCAACAAAACCTGGCAACAGATGTTTTTGCAACTATCCCCACAACCCCTCCACTCCCCTAAAGAAAAGAGGAAAAAAAAAACAACAACTTTCAACTCCTTCAAAGTCCGAATCACAGAATGACTTCAGTGATACATTCTGAAAAGTTGCGGTATATCTCCTCCCCCCCCCCCCCCCCCCCCCCCCCCATGCAGTCCTGCACTCACAAGAATAAACAATGGCCTTCTTTGTCTTCCGTGGCTAAAGCCATTCTGTCCCGGCAGCCAGGGTTGATATTTAATTTAGTTCATTTCCTGTGAGCCCCCCCTTTTCCTATGTCTGTGAGCTCCACAGCCAAGAGACTTTGAAGCTGCTCAGATTGCAGGGAACAAAGACTGACTGACCGGCCACTTCGCTCGAAACACACAAACTATGCTTTTAAAGGAAAAAAAGAAGAGTGTGTGTGAGAGATGGAGATGTGAAAGAAAAAACAAACAATAGGATTGACCTAAAAATACCTCATATCACTGAAGCGTAAGAAAGCAGGGACACACGTTTCATGTATGTAGTCGAAATAATTGTAGTATAGGTTTGACATATTGTATACTCCTGTAACACGGCCTGTGTTTACAATTATAGAGCAATTGACTCGATGAAATGCAAATGTATTCTTATTTTTTATTTTTTTGTCTGTAAAAGCATTCACGCCAAGCAGTGTTGCATTCTAGATGCCTCATAGTACATTCATTTTTCACGTTATATCCCTTTTTGTTAATTGCCATAATGTGTTTTGATATGATCTCTAGAAGGATATTGTTTACAAAAATGTACAAAAACACTAAAAATGTGTGTTTTATTTTATTTTTTGTCTGATATGCATGATATGAATTTTTTTGTATGGCTTTTTTTCTGACCGTCACCTCAACACCAAATTTTGTAGCAAAAGCCTCCCAATCCCAATGTCTTACGTGTCCTAGACCCCTTGTGATATGGTTTCCAGGGCTGTACCGGTTAAGTTTATAAACGGATTAGAGAAGCCAATAAAACATTTTTTGTTACAAAAGATAAGTGTTTATTTCATTGTTCTAATGCTTCATGCAGCAACGTAACTGTCACCAACTCACTGCAATTGATGACTTATAATGCAATGATGAGATGAAGCAACTTTGTTGAGGTTCTTTTGCTGATCCCAAACTAATGGCACACGCAGGTAAGAAGTAATGGCAAAGGTTCTTCTGTAGTTGATATCTGATCGTTCTCAATTAAATTCTGCCCTTGATTTTTCAGCCAGCGATCTCTGACTGCCTTACAGATGCTCCAGCTTTTCAGCTGTTGCCTGAACATGTACCCTGGCTTACAGCTTTGAAGTGAGTATGATGACTTGATGTTGATTGGCTGCACAGTGGACCATGTGTACATGATTATGACAGTTGATGACCATTGTAATAGTGGAGGGGGGTTTCAAAGAAGAGCGTGAACTCATGGAGAGAGCAATATGGTTTAAAACGTCTGCACTTGATCAATATCAGGAGTCAGGCAGTCAACAGTAATTGGGGCACAGCAGATACAATCCACTAGCGGGTTGAAAATGTAATGGTTTGTTGGCCAGTTGCAGTAACTGTTGTAGGCCTAGCATGTAAACATTGCTCATAGTGTTGTTTCCATTTTTCTATCCATTACTAACCTCAAATGACCACTTTTAATGGACGGCGTGTTGTGTGTGTGTATGTATATATATATATATATACACACACACACACACACACACTTTTACACCAACAATTTTACCTGACCTAAAGAATTATTGAATAATAATTAGTTAGACTTAGACAATTAATCATTGTCCTGGACCTAGAGCCTTAGTTGTACAAAATGGCAAAAGTAGCCGTTCTAACATGCTCGGAAGTCGGAATGTTGCAACCTGAGCTTGTAGATGTGCTTATTCAGACATGCCCATTACAGGGATGCCATGGTATTTAATTTGACCATATTAAGCCTACAGGGGGCAGTATGGTATTGATAAAGGCCTTGCTCATTGTGTTGAGATCAGGGGGGCAGTCAGCCAGATATTTTGTGAAGCCTCATTTGAAATCGGTAGTTCATATAATGGCCTGTTGTGGCGCTGGGCTGGACCCAAAAAGCCCCATAGCTCCATAGAGGCCCATGTATTTTGGCCCAACTTCACCTAGACTGTATTACCTTAATAAACATGGTCATGAATACTTTCTTCTTCCATTCACTAGTTTAAAGTCTCATTTCTAATGTCATAATATTCTTTTTGGAAAATTATGGTCCCATTAATTAAAAAAATGACCATAAAGAAAAAAAAACATCGCGTATGTTCTGAGGGGCGTGGCTACCGTTACAGTCTATGATCGGGATTCCCCTCCCACTCGAGTCAAAATAAAAACCAACGGAGAAGAAGGGGGGAAGTCCCGCCTCGTTGTCTGGGCAGCCAATGGCCAGCTGGTCCAAAACGGAGCCAGCCAATGGCCCGCTGGTACCAAACGGATCTAGAAAGATGGCGATTTACAATGAAGCGATTTCAGGCTTCATTTTACGTTCATGTTAGACCCGGAGAACGCTTTGTCCATATTTTTTACAGTCTATGGTTGAGATGCATGTTGCTTTATGTCCAACCTATTCTTTATGACTTCTGCATGTCCGCTTCTGCTTCAGTAACCGCTCTGTTCATTGAAAAAATAATTAACAATAAGAGTGGAGGAACATTAGAATGATTGGACAAATTATTTAGGTTATAATATTTTCCTTGTGCTGAGAAATCTTTTCAACCGCACACTGCAATTTGTATTGAAATTGTGAATATATTGGGTTAATTGTGTTAATCTAAACACAATTTGGAATTATTTACCAGGTGGATAAAGTAAATCAATAGCCCGTGCTTGCCTAATATTTTCTATTGGGTAACTGGTGTGTGTGTGCGTGCGTGCACGCTTACGTAACTTATAATTATTTTTCTTTCCCAGATCAATCCTGTTATTGTATGAATATAATTGACTTACTCGTACACATTATGCTGCCTCCTGGTACGGAAACAGGACATAGACTCCTATGGGCTCTGGAACCGTTGGTTCCCAAAGCTATACTAATTTATGGATATCATAGTTCTATAAATAGTTTTACAGCCTTATATCATTTATCATTTTCTTTCTGTCTGTGTCGTCACTGTGCGCTCTCTCTCTAATTTGACAAAGCATCACATTCCAAGGGATGTCTGTGGGTAAAACATATCTTATCTATCCTTTCCTAAACCTATCTTATCTGTTCTGCGTGGCTGCTGCAGTTGATTGGAAATGCTATAAAAAGGGTTTATCAGAGGCTTAAACATAATGACTACAATCATAAAAAGTTAGACATAAGAAAAAGAGCACACCAGTTTAGTTGATACATAATATAGAAATTGAACCCATACAATATCGATACCTATAGAGGGTATGCGCGTGACATCATCATACGCGGACGTTATGCGGGAACGCCCACTGAGTGGCAAAGAAATACTTTTCTGGCCTTGACATGCATACATCCAAACAGAAAAGTCCTATCTGATTGCATTAAACAACGTTAAACTACATTAAACTCACTTTGCCAAGTCACTTTGCCACTCGATTTCCCATTCACTTCATGCATGCGCATACCCTCTATTAGCATATGCTGGTGTGGACATGGATGCAATTACTATTGTTTAATTGTGTAGCAAATATTTTCCTTTTCATTCCTCTCCCTTATATCAAGTAGATTGCTAAATCTTCTCATACCAGGAAAGACTTTGTCTTGGTGTCCTCTGAACTCATGTAGCAAAATTCTAAACACAAAATCACCCGTGTGAAGTGAGGGGCACTCGTCATCATACATTGTGACGTAAATTCATTGTCAATGGGAATTTAATAAAGTATGGTCTGGGAACCCTAAACCAGACACCAGGGGTCCTTGAGAAGTTAGTTAAAGGGATATTTAATATTTAAAAAAACAAACGTTGGTCATTTTATCATCTACTCAAGCTTGTGTGAACACGCCCCCTTCCTATACAAACCCATTATAACTTCAAACTCTATTTTAACCATGATAGATTCATCGGAAATACCTGTCCTTTTTTTTCCTTGTGGCTGATATTGTCCTAATGCGTGAGGGGCCGTGTTTTTTCATGTACTGTTTTCATTTATTTGTAATAATTATGTTTGATAATGGTAGTTTTAGTCTCCTCTGGCCTTCCAAAATAAATGGTAAATGGTGCATTTAAATAGCGCCTTTATCCAAGGCGCTTTACATAGATTGTGCATTACATTCACCCATTCACACACACATTCATACACCGATTGCGGCGGAAGCCATGCAAGGTACCAACCAGCACATCGGGAGCAATTTGGGGTTCAGTGTCTTGCCCAAGGACACTTCGACATGTAGACAGGAGGAGCCGGGATTCGAACCGCCGACCCATGGATCATTGGACGACCTGCTCTACCTACTGAGCCACAGTCGCCCCGAAAAGGGGGCGGGGCAGCTAAAATGAATATAAAATATCAAATTTCTGAATCAAGTAACTTAAAAACTGTCTGGGGTGTTTACATAAGCCTGAGTAGATGATCAAATGACCTAAAGGTACCCTAAATCAGTTACCCGATTGGCTATTTAACCCTATTGGGGGCAACCGCTCCACCAGAGAGCCCCACCCGGCTATGCAATACCCGTTGTACCCGTGTCATAGTACCTGTTCCACCCATATATGGAGATTTCTGTCTCTGTCCCTTTATTCCTATATATGGAGTTCTGTGTCAGGCATGCCCAAATATGAAGTGTTGTGATGCCAGAACAGCCCAGCTCCATATATGGAGATAGCTGGGTGATCAGGTCCAGAGCCCGGGCAGAGGCTTTTGTGCTGGTACTGGACAACCGGCGATCCAACGGACTCGACACAGGGCACTGTGACGTGTGTGTTGAATTCCAAGTCGGTGGGCGAACGGAGTTACGTGGATTACAGCCGTACACACGTACGTATACATACAGAGACTTGGTGCATTTATACATGTGAAAAATGTTGAATATCTTTGAAACAACACAGGGTCCCTGCCACAAAATATTTTCAAATACGGGTTTGTGATCCTTGATATGAAAACGTTTGAGAACCGCTGCCATAGTTTGTAAGTCTTTACCTGTACGTTTTACCAGGCAGTTCTTATGTGTTTCCACTCTACATTTTTAATTTATTTGTATAAGTTACTTGTCATATACGTATAGTATACGTATGTTTATCAAGCAAAAATCCAAATAAGGGGAAATTAGCAAAATGTGTGGCAAATCTGCAAAATAAATACTTACACTAGCTTTCTTCACAAATGTGTTCATATTGGTGTCTACTATCGCCTATCAATTTGTTTCTCTTGGGAAACTTTGACAGCTGCTGAAAGTTGGGGTACCATTAACAACCTATATATGGCAAAGTTCTCAAAATGTCATTATGCTTTAAGTAGCATAGCATGTGAACATCATACATGTCAAACTAGGGGGTTTTCATGATTCTGAAATCTGAATCCATTGCAAGCATTCGTTTTGCATGAAAAACACTAATGCTTGCAAAAATAATTGTGATGCTGGCCATCACAAATTTGATGAGGTGGCTATGGTCGAATTTAACCCAAGGAGTGTTTTTCATGCAAAAGTAATGCTTTCAATGGATTCAGAATCCTGAAAACCCCCTAGTTTGACATGTCACATGCCACTTAAAGCATAATGACATTTTGAGAACTGTGCCTTATAGGTTTTTAATGGTACCCCAGCTTTCAGCAGCTGTCACAAAGTTTCCCACTGGAATCAAATTGGAACAAACTTTATGAACAAATGTGTGAAGAAATCTAGTGGTAAGCATTTTCTTTTTGCAGATTTGCCACAGATCTTTGCCTATTTTCCCTTATTAAAACGGAAATTTCATATTGATTTATATGTTCCAACGTTCAAAGCTAAAAACACAGTTAATCGCAATTCATGACAATTTATTAATTAAGTAAAAACGAATGATCATGACAGCCCTACTGTTGACAGAACCACCGCTACAAGTAAACGCTGTGTTCCAACTCAACACAATAACCATTAAAATGACAAGACATGCCTGTACCTGACGTACAACACTGCTTTGGACTTTGTTACGCTTGAGACATGAAGGCAGTTAAGTGGTAGTATACTGTACAACCCTGAGTCAATCCTGAGTGTTAATATAACTAAATGAGTGTACAAATGCAACCATAAAAGGTTCCATTTGTACACTGAGGCGAGGAGTTTACTGTGGAGCTTCAGCATCACACCTGTCGGCCTCTCTATTGACATTCGCCACAGTTGTTAATATGTCATAATTACCCCACCATCTTTTATGGGATTAAACACGCCCCAGTAATAGTCTTAGTGTTTGAGTAAATATGTGCAGTAAGGTATTATTTGACAAGTTTTCCCTGTTTGTCATTATTATTATTAATAATGCATTTTATTTGTATTGCACTTTTCATTCACAAGGAATCCCAGAGTGCTACATGGTTAAAAACATATCAATCATAGAAGGTTAAAAACAAGGTTATCCAAAAACAGTGCCAACAGTTCAACACAAAAAAGCCTTTCGAAAAGGGAAGGTTTTCTGGCCTGTTTTAAAACATTCCACAGTCTCAAGTCCATAGGGAGGCTGTTCCATAGGCGTGGTGTTGTCGAGCAAAAGGGCCGGTCCCCCATGGTGCGCAGATTGGTGTCAGGAACCTGGAGCAGAAATTTGTTTGCAGATCTGAGGCAGGGTGGAGGTTGTTTTTGGAGGGTTGATTAGTTTCTGTAGGTAGGGTCCATTTATGCAGCTGTATGTGATCAGCAGGACCTTGTAGTCGATCCTGGCTGTAACGGGGAGCCAGTGCAGTGTGAAAGAGGATGGGTGTTATGTGGTCGTATTTGCGGACTCTCATTAGGACCCTGGCAGCGCTGTTATTATTATTATTATTATACATTTGATTGTCCCAATGTCATTCATTGTTGATTCATAATTTTCTCAAACTGTACCATGTACTGAATATTTGAACGTAGCATCAAACTAAATTATATGGGGTGAACGTCTTTGGTTTATTGTCTCCACCAGGCCACATGGGGAGACATGTTTTGCACTCCGTCCGTCCGTGTGGCCGTCCGTCCGTCCGTCCGTCCGTCCGTCTGTGAACAGCTAATCTCCGGCACCGTTGGCTTGATCGCAGCCATACTCTGCACACACACTCCCTGGATGCCAAAGCTGAACCTCTGCCCCAAAGTGTTCACATTGGCCTGTTATAACGCCACCAGGAGGCCGCTTTGTGCGAAACAAATGTTTTGACAGTACACCTACAGATCTTGTCCTAACATCATGCAAATTGGTACACCGTCTCTCTGTGTGTGTGCTCCGTTTAAAAAAAATGCTGCAAATCATGAACACATCGTGCGATTTCCGTGAAATCTTGCACGCACAATACCACTAGGCCGAGGAAGAAATGCCACTTGAATATTTTCAACTCAGCCTCATGGTGGTGCTATAACTGGCCCATTTGTGTTTTTACCTGTAACTGCACCGATCTGTGTAAAACCTTGTATGCAACACTCCCTAGAGGGAAAAACCTTTGCCTGGATTCTTTCACATCTGCTCTTTATAGCGCCACCAGGAGACCGACATATGTAAAACACATTTCCTAATATTACTCTAGTATTTATCCAAATTTCAGAAAATCAGTACACATGCTCTCCATAGTCATGTGATCATGTGATTTTTGATTTCTCATAATTATCCATCCTGATTGGCTTCTAAAGTTTTCAGGAGTAGCCCGTTTTGTACAAATCGCCATAACTCCTCAACGCAGCGTCCGATTGCGGTGAAACTGCATGCCTATTCCCACTAGGCTGAGGAAGAAATGCCACTTGACAGTTTTCAAATCAGCCTCATGGTGGCGCTACAACAGGCCAAGTTGCGTCACACACAACACACACACACACACACACACACACACACACACACACACACACACACACACACACACACACACACACACACACACACACACACAACCCCAAACAAACATGTTTATATTACTCCTAAACATTTTGCCAAACATCACACACACTCCTATCCTCATGGTGGAGACCTGTGCCCAGAAGGGCACTTTTTCTAGTTCTCCATTGCTTTCATTTAACCCCATAACTGAGAGTGTTGTACATTTGGTTCCATTTGTACTCTCAGAGTTAAAGGCCTGGCCTACAGTGTCCGCTTGGAACCCCCTTAACCCGGCATGACCCGGATATATTTCTACTTGCAAAAATGAGATTTCAACCTTACTACTACTTTGTACTACTAGTACTTTGCAGAGGAAAATATAATGTTTAAAAAATGTTTTATCCAAATGCACATTTATAATAATTATTAAAATAATAATAATAATTTACATTTGGGGGATATCTTTCACAATAATACATGTTCTAGACATTCTAATGATCACAACAAATATATATTACAGGCATTTTACTAACTTCTTTGTGAGGAATACCTTCAGGGTCAAAGGTTAAAGAATTGTTACAAATTTTCAGAGTCCAGAGTCCAGTTGTGTGAATTTCTGCCTCTGTGGGGGTTATATGCAAATATCATGACCAATGGCAGTGTAAGATTAAACAATAGGACCCAATGAGGAAATTAATAATACATTAAATTAAAAATAATTTAAAAAAATATTATTTAAACTCTGTTTTTAGCAAATATAAATGTTGCCCAAAAGCATCGTTGGTCCCTGCAGGGTTTAAGGAACCCTGAGGGTCCCGAGACCCCAGTTGAGAACCACCGCATTAGCACATCCCCTGATTGGATTTCTTCACTTGAAGTTCAGATATCGTCCTGTGCTTGCCATTTCAGATTTTATTTTCCCGTTGATGACGCTCATGATGACGCTCATGATTTCACCTTCTGCAATGAGACCAAAGGTAACCTAAAGATAATGTTTAATGGCAAGCAATGACTGATAGTGTACTTCTCATGAGTTGCAGTTTACCCTTTTCATAGCAGACATTTTTACAAACTGCACAGCTGAAAGTAATGTTAATTAGGGGTGGGATCATTTAGGTGTTAAACTGTCCATCCTGGCTGGCACACATGCAGTAACAGTATATGCAGTTTTTTTAAGTGAATGAAATGTTATTTTGTTCAATCTGTGTGGTAGAGTATGTTATATAATAATAACGATGAAACTTTATTTATATAGCTCTTTTCGAAACTCGAACATACACATTACTTTAAAGACAAAGTGCAAATAAAAGACAATCAAGAGGATTTGGGCCATTGAATTCCATGCGTCAATGTGGGTCAACATGCAACAAGACATCACACCGCAGAGACGACGCTAAAGCCGTCTTGACCCTTTGGTGTGGTTAGGGCTTTAAGGAGAGATTTAAAGCAGGGGATTCGTCATTACCAATTAAACCAAGCCTATAGAGAGAATGCTTTAGTTTAAGGAAATGAACATTTATACATTTCTCATATTAATCAGGATTTTCTGCCTCACAATCGTGAGTTCTGTTGACTTTGCATGACTGAATATCAGAGCAACCAATCTGATGCCAAGTTTATTGCTAGATGTATCCGGATAAAGCTCTACCATAAAGTCTGGTGGAAAGATAAAATGGTGTTTGTGAGACTCGAGACTTTGGAACAAGTGCACCTCCCCCAGCCCAACCCTGGTGTTGTGTGTACTTTTATTTTTGTTCCTTTTTCATGTGTTACTAGGGAGGTAAACTTTATATGGCAGGTGAGGTCAGTCAGTCCTTCCATATACTAGACTAGACTCATTCAGACTTTGAGCGCAATTACATAGTTGGTACAATGTTCCCACGAGAAAGACTTTAATATGTATCCATTATAAAGTCATTAAGATGTTGTAGATGCCCATTACATTACATGAAAAGAAAAATGCTGGAAGCCCCCAATTGTGAGGAAAAACCTTTTCTGAGTGCTAACCACTCCTATGTCCCTGTGTACTGTGTAGGCTACGTGTCTACATGTCCAAGCATGGAAATAGCGTTTCTTGACCACCAAGTGTCTGTTGCGCAGCCTAGCCACACACAGGCCAGGGATGAGAGCTTGTACAGTACAGTGCAGTGCAGTGCAGCACCACTCAGTTCAGACCGGTCTGATTTTTTGAGCTCTGGACAACCAAGGATCACCTCCCAACAGCAAGATATACATCACAACACATGTTCTGAGCTTGTAGAAATATTACCTAAACATATTTTTTGATCCATTTAACAAAGGTACAATAGGCCTATACCGTATAGTTGTTTTCTTCTTGTTTTGTTTTGTTTTGTTCCTTTTTGTTTTGTTCCTTTTTGTTCTTTTTGTTTTGTTTTGTTCCTTTTTGTTTTGTTCCTTGTTTTGTTTTTTAAATAAACATCACACCACTAGTAGCCTAGTCTATGCCTTAAAAACATTTTTGAAATAAGCCACTAGTGGTCCGTGGACCAGTAGCTGAGAAACAGTGGGCTAAAGAAAGAAAACAATGGGCTTCCATAGGTAGGTAGGCTACTAAAATAGATCCTCTCCAAAGGGATGAAACAGGTGCAATGGTTGCCGCCTTCTTGAGGTGGGGCTAAAGACTAAAACTGTCGGTAGATGATACTTGATTTCTGATCATTCAAGACTTCAAGGGGCAACGTTTGCCACGTTCGGTTATGGCTAAGACTATGGCGCATAAACTTCTTATTTTCTGCTGGCTTGTTGTGGTCATCATTGGAACAAGTAAGTAACATAGTCTTATGTTTAAGCCTAAATCAATCACACTTTATTGGTCCAAATTATGGATTGAAATATTTCTTGTGATTGCAATGAAAACAAGTCGATGTCCATTTTGCACGTACTTGTTTGATATTTTACATTAACTACTTTTTGTCATCATTGTAATCCACAACCACAACTAATTATACATAGAGGTTTTTCCATGTGATTAATTCATTTGGCATCAAGACTTATAACAAATAATAACCTAGAAACTCAGCCTAAACGTCTTTGTGAAGACTTTACTCTATCTTATTAATATCATGTCTTTTTAGACAGATGAAATGTTTCTGTCTTTCTTTCCTTCTCTTACGAGGCTACATCAAAAACATAGGCCCTCAGAAGGCATAGTTAATGTTTTATTATTCGTATATTGCAGACATGGAAGATAAGCACGGCTTCAACATTAACCAGATATTTTTGAGTGCTAATGCCATGGACACTTAACGAACAATAAAGCAGTGTTTATTTGGGGGCAATTGGCTACGCTCTTTAACCCTCTAACACCCGCATTCTACTTGCAAAAAATAGATTTCAACCCTACTACTACTTTGTACTACTAGGACTGACACTAAAACATATGTTAAAATAAAAAATAAAAAATAAAATATGGAAAAATGTATAATAATTATATAATAATTATATAATAATATAATAAATTAATAATTTACATTTGGGGGATATCTTTCACAATAATGAATAAAACATGTTCTAGACATTCTAATGATCACAAAAAACATATATTACAATTATTGTACCTACTTTTATTAGGGTAAAGGTGCAAAAGTCTTAGGTTAAAGAAATGTTCAAAATCGCACAGAGTCCAGACATTTTTAATTTGTGTGAATTTCAGCCTCTGTGGGGGGTATTTATATGCAAATATCATGACCAATGGCATTGAAATGGCATTGCAATGAACATCACTGATGACGTTTAGGTGAAAAAAGAACAGGAAAAAAAAATAATAATTTAGTAATTAAATAAAAAAAAATTGTTGCTAAAAAGCAACGCTGGGTCTTAGAGGGTTAAATAGAAATCTTAGACTCCTGCAAGTGGGTGAGAGCAGCAGAACAATAAAACAATGTGGATTAATGGTCTCCCAAAAGTTTGAGAGATACAGGTCTATTGAAGGCCATGCTTTTAAGGATAGCTTAGCCTTAGCGGATGTTAATAGCTATAGTTATATTTGAAAATAATAATTCATGTATTCTCTGTGGCCATCATGGTCATTAGAACACCTCAAACCCTTTCATGTTTGAGAAAAGAAGAAACAACATAAAATAGATGCTGTGTGTTCTTGATGATCAAGCTGTCGTCCAAGTCCAACAAGCAGCTACATAGTTTGTTTATTACTGTATATCATGAGCATTGATTTCGAAACAACAAATCAGAGAGAAATATCTTCCATGAACACATACAGTATATTTAAGCATTCACGCACGCATGCACAA
This sequence comes from Protomyctophum parallelum, assembly GCF_964188405.1. NCBI lineage: Eukaryota > Metazoa > Chordata > Actinopteri > Myctophiformes > Myctophidae > Protomyctophum > Protomyctophum parallelum. The sequence continues at coordinate 4,709,658 of NC_139719.1, forward strand.
TTTACAATTTACATTGTTGAAAGAAAACGGGAACAATTTTATTATCTGCTATTCCATCCTGGGTTATAGCTGATCACTCAGGCCACCGACCAATATTGTCCATTGTGTTCATGAAGACCGTTTTAACCTGAGACCTCACCTTATGACCCTGGGCTTTCCCCACCTGCAATTAGAGGCCTATTACAGGAAATCTTTTAGTTTACTTTGCACTGAAATCCACTAGCTTGGGTTAATGCTTTACACATATTCAACCTAAATGAGTTTCAGAAAGTCCTTTTATCTACTGATACATTTTACATGTGAGCCTTGTGGCGCAGATGAAGGCTTCAGTGAACAAAGTCATGCTATTGTTTTTTGTAGCATTTAGGCATGCATGGCTGTAGAATATAGACTATAGCCTATGATAATCCTCCCTACTATAGAGTGTGCTGACCATATAAGTAGTTCCTCCCTGTCCCCAGTTAACCCCTGGGGTCAAAAAACCGTAGGTTTCGGTCATTCCATGTTTCGGTGGCAGCATAGTAGAATGCATTTTACCCATTTTTTACCCACATTTTGAGGGAACTTGGTCAGGTGATATCCTGGAGTTATGCCCATGGCTGTCACTAAGTCATTATTCTAGACTATACTCTAGGGCAGCGGTCCCCAAACTGTGTTTTTGTCTCCACCAGGCCGAAGGCATGGGGGGAGAGTATGTTTTGCACTCCGTCCGTCCGTCCGTGTGTCCGTGAGCAGCTAATCTCCGGCACCGTTAAAACCCGGTCGATGCCAAATTTTGCACACACACTCCCTGGATGCCAACGATGAACCTCTGCCCCAAAATTTCCAGAACGGCCTGTTATAGCGCCACCAGGAGGCCGCTTTGTGCAAAACAAGTTTTTGCACAGTACACCTACAGATTTTGTCCAAACATCGCGCGAATTGGTACACAGTCTCTCTAGTTCACATCTGGCTTTTAGAGCGCCACCAGGAGGCCGACTTTTGCAAAACACATTTTTGGATATTACTCCTCCGGATTTTGTCCAAAAATCCCGCAAATCGTTACACAGTATCTCCATAGTCATGTGCTCAAGACAGATGTGTCTGATATTTCATATTCCATCCTAATTGGCTAACATTGGCTTTTCAAATTTTACAAAAAGCCTCAAATCATGAACGCATTGTGCAATTTGACGTGAAATCTTTCACGCACTTTCCTACTAGGCTGAGGAATATAGCCCACCCATTTCACATTGGCCTGTTATAGCCCCACCAACAGGTGGATTCTGCATGCGTGCGATCAACACGGATCTGCATTTCCCATATTCCATCCTGATTGGCAAAGATTGGAACAAACAAACAAAAAACATGTTTATATTACTCCTAAACATTCCTATCCTCCTGGTGGAGACCTGTGCCCAGAAGGGCACTTTTTCTAGTTTAATATGATTATGGCAAATAATCACAGAATGTCACTGCACTGAGAGACATCTATACATCTCCTCACAACAGTGGTTTACCGGATTTTGCCGTTTGTGCTAAATAACACCATGAAACCGTCATTACCCCTTTTCATGTCACGCACCCACTAGAGGGCGTGCACCCCTTGTGGTGCACGGGTTGCACGCGCCACAGTTTGGGAACCCCTGCTCTAGGGGTAGTGCTAGATCCAGTAAACTACAGGATCACAGTTCAGAATCAGGGGTCTGCCCTTCTCGCCAGTCTTTATACCAATCTGATCAAATCAGGAGAGAGAATTCATACAGAATGCAGGGTATAAACAATTTAAATTGGAAGTGACAACAAGAAATGAGCAGACACAATTGAAACAGGAACACTATCAAGTTGAACCTGCAGGTAAATGGATACCCTCTCCTGATATAGGATTACATTTGTGCCCCACCTGAAAATGTGTCTTCTGGTTATTAAAGAGCTGGAAAGACATAGGAGACCACTAGCTGTTGCTAAACAAATACTCCAGAATCAGAATATAGTGCTTATAATATATGTTTGTTTAAACCAAAAATATCACTTGCTCTTATGTCTATGTGGTCTGAATGTAGCCTGTACGTAAACAACTGGTGTTATTTTTCTATCTCCAGGTACTGTAAGTTCCACAGTAAATGCAACAACAGCTGCACCTCCTGTAACAACAGCTGCACCTCCTGCAACAACAGCTGCACCTCCTGTAACAACAGCTGCACCTCCTGCAACAACAGCTGCACCTCCTGTAACAACAGCTGCACCTCCTGCAACAACAGCTGCACCTCCTGTAACAACAGCTGCACCTCCTGTAACAACAGCTGCACCTCCTGTAACAACAGCTGCACCTCCTGTAACAACAGCTGCACCTCCTGTAACAACAGCTGCACCTCCTGTAACAACAGCTGCACCTCCTGTAACAACAGCTGCACCTCCTGCAACAACAGCTGCACCTCCTGCAACAACAGCTGCACCTCCTGTAACAACAGCTGCACCTCCTGTAACAACAGCTGCACCTCCTGTAACAACAGCTGCACCTCCTGTAACAACAGCTGCACCTCCTGTAACAACAGCTGCACCTCCTGTAACAACAGCTGCACCTCCTGTAACAACAGCTGCACCTCCTGTAACAACAGCTGCACCTCCTGCAACAACAGCTGCACCTCCTGTAACAACAGCTGCACCTCCTGTAACAACAGCTGCACCTCCTGTAACAACAGCTGCACCTCCTGTAACAACAGCTGCACCTCCTGTAACAACAGCTGCACCTCCTGTAACAACAGCTGCACCTCCTGTAACAACAGCTGCACCTCCTGTAACAACAGCTGCACCTCCTGTAACAACAGCTGCACCTCCTGTAACAACAGCTGCACCTCCTGTAACAACAGCTGCACCTCCTGCAACAACAGAAAAACCAGGTACTGTAACTTCACCCGGCCAGGTCCTAGTACAGAGCCTTATATTCCGCATGAGAAAAAGTGATTAAAGGAACACTTCATATAATTGGTCGTGCTATTGCTCAGATATCACAATTTCTATATACTCACTCTCATTGGTGGTCTATGGACAGTTCAGAAACCTGCCTACAAATGGCATCATCTGTGAGGATTTGAAGCTAATGGAGATATCCTTTCTCTTCCTGGAAAGTCAACATGCTTAATTAGAAGTCATTCTTCTTGCATAAAATTGTTGCATAAAAGACCAAACCTTTGAACTGTCCACTGCCTGCCTCAGAAGGAGTAGATAGAAATGGTGCCATCTTATAATGAGCCTTTAGTTAGGGAAAGTTACCCCAATTTGTGACCAATCTGCAAAATAAATGCATGTTGCATGCAAAATATGTACAAAATGTTCTGTTTTAAGTAGCATGTGACGGGTCAAACTAGGTGTTTTTCATGATTCTGAATCCATTGCAAGTATCTGTTTTGCACGAAAAACACTCCTTGGGCTAAAATCGGCCATAGCCATCATCACAAAATAAATGTGATGAGTCATCACACATCACATTTGGAAAAGTTGCTATGGCCGTTTTTAGTCCAACTAGTGTTTTTCCACTAAATACATTCGTATTCTTAATCAAGTAATTATTTGGATGAGTTTGCTTGATATAAAGTGCTGATATAAAGACCTGTCGCCTGAATAAAGCAGTCCAAGTACAAAGCCAACTCGGCTTACTATGTCAGAGGACTTAAGTAGGCCTAGTTAAAAGTTTATTTTACCATGATATTCATAATATGTTATCAAGTGAACACACCCAAAATTCTTTTTATATGGTCTCAGTTTACTGGTAATGACCCTGAGTTGCGTACAACACTTAAACATTAAGCAGCTTTTATGATCCTTAATGGTGCTATAACCTGGTGACGCAGCCTGTCGATGTGGATATAATGTACTGGCTTAAGATGGCTGAGGTATTGTGAACCACATCTCTGTATGACCCAGTATCAACATAGTACTAATTCTATGAAACCTGAAATGTTTATTTATCTGACATGGACCTCACAATCACATTGGACAGACCAGATGCACCTAAGAACAATGGATAGAGCTGCTATTTGAACATTTTGAAAATTGAAAAATTGTTTTAAAAAACAGATTAGACACACACACACGCACATACACACGCACGCACGCATGCACGCACGCACGCACGCACGCACGCACAATAAACACCTCCCAAGTGTGGTGTTTATTATATTTCATTTCAAAACACAGTGCTGCGTTTGCTGCTAATGCATCTATGCTTCTGTTTGTGTCTGAATTCAAAGATCCTTGTTCTCCAAACCCATGTGGCAGTGGGAGCACTTGTGAAGCTCGTGCAAATGGCACTGTCATATGCTTGTGTTCGTCTGGCCACTACTACAACGAAGAACAGAGGAGCTGTCAGCTTGGTGAGTGTCTGTCTATTCTATCACAATATGATACGAGGTGATGCAACTATATTATAGTTATTGTCAGGGCAGACAACTTGTAGGCCCCTAACCCCATATGTCCAAAACATGTCCCGTTTTTTAAACGGTGAAAATCTAGATCTACAAGCTCACAACACCTCGCATCACGTTTGTGATGAATCACAAAAAAACTCAAAGTTAAAATAAATAAGAAAATAAGAGGATGTTGCCACTAAAATGTGTCCAGAAGATCAACAATGGCAGCGGTGGAAGTTAGTCTGTAGATCGGCTATTTTCACTATTGCTGTAGTAGTGTATGCTGTTGGACAGTTAAGCAATATTACACGAGAGGGTGTGCTTTACCGTCATTAATGGCACTCCTGCGTTGCTACAGGAACAACCCGATAGCACAAACTCAAGTGTAATATTGCGATTAAAAAATATATATTATTATCATTAACTAACTCATTAACATTAAAGGAGAATTCCATACTAAAAGGCTTTCTTACCTTTCTTTGTAGTTGTTATGTCCCCATCAAAGAGGTCCAGGTGTCATTTTGTGCAAAAGCTCCTTATTGGCTATTTCCCCTACCATAAGCCCTAAATGAATTGCATTGAATTGAATGGGATGTATGGGGTGTTGTGCTAATTCGCTTATTTCCATCAAATTAAGTAGTAAAGTGTGCCGCTTGGGTTATTATTTACATTATGAAGAGAGGATATATACAAAAAATATATAATTTTGAGCGATGGAAATAAGCGAATTAGCACAACACCCCATACATCCCATTCAATTCAATGCAATTCATTTAGGGATTATGGTAGGGGAAATAGCCAATAAGGAGCTTTTGCACAAAATAACACCTGGACCTCTTTGATGGTGACGTAACAACTACAAAGAAAGGTAAGAAAGCCTTCTAGTATGGAATTATCCTTTAACTAAGATAAATCATGTTTTAACTACAGTACATGAACCGAAAATGTCCCAAGAAAATCTCTAGCCTAGCAACCCAGCCGGCTCGCACAATGAGACTCAGCACAGCTGATTATTATGTTTTGATTAAGCGTTCAATCATGCTCGTTTAAGTACGGCTAGATGGCTACGGTATTGCACATGCAAATTGGTGCACATAACTCATTTTTGTTTGACCATAGACATTGGCTTATGTAGAGCAGTGGTCCTGCCGCTCACCTGGAAGATACATTAGTCATTGTTTGTACATACAGTACTGTAAAGTTGCCCGACCTGCTTTGTCTCTTTCCGTTTCTGTTTGCAGTGAACGAGTGAGTTCTGTTAGGTCACTGGTTACCAAGCAGTGGGTCAAGAGTCTCGGGACCCATTTGTGGTTTGCGGACACATTTTTATGGGTCCCTTTGTTCACTTCATATTATTATTAGTAGTAAAGTAAAAACAAATTCAATTATTTTGTTTCAGTAATTTCATGAAGAAATGAAATCATACAGAAACAAATAAAATACGCACATCACTTAGTAGAGATGCTGGGTTCGAAAGTGACATCAGAAAAAGAGAAAAGAAGCCGCACACTCATCTGCTCCAAACGTTATGCTTTATTGACGAGCCAAGGCTCTTCATCTGGTCAAAAGTTCGACCAGATGAAGAGCCGTGGCTCGAAACGTCGTCAATAAAGTATAACTTTTGGAACAGATGAGTGTGCGGGTTCTGCTTCTGTTCTCTTTTTCTGATGAAGAAATCAAATAAAATGAATTGAATGAATTAGAAAACAAATGTTTAAGAAGTAATTAAAATAGCCAATCTACAAGCACACAACGCTATTGTCATTAGTTTGTGTCCCGGCCGGGCAAACGTCAAATTTCTATTTTGGTCACAGGCTAAGATGTTTGGGAACCACTAGATTATGATTGTGTTGCTATAGCAAACTAAGATTGTGGTGGACTGAGCTTTGCGAGAGAACTGTCTAAGAGCTACTACTGTGTGTGTGTGTGTGTGTGTGTGTGTGTGTGTGTGTGTGTGTGTGTGTGTGTGTGTGTGTGTGTGTGTGTGTGTGTGTGTGTGTGTGTGTGTGTGTGTGTGTGTGAGAGAGAGAGTGGTCATACAGTATGACCACCTTAAAGAAATATGCAGTACGGAAAAATGTTTGTACTGCATCTCTCCTAAAGGAACGTAGTTTTATTAAAAAAATAAATAAAACTGAAAGGTTTCTCTTAAGTGGTTAGTGGTAGGAAAATCAAAGTTTGTGGTTTGCTTTTTAAAAATGTAATAATCCATATTTTCATCTTTCAGCAAAGGTTTTCCCTGCTGTTATTACCCTCAAAGAGGTTTGTACAGAAGGCATGTATGAAGACAAAACATCACCGGTCTTCAAGGAGAAAGCTGATGACATTCTGTCAAAGGTAAGTCAAATGTGTTCTAGTACCGCCTTTGCTGCTGTTCGACGTAATTGATGTATGAACTAAGATAGAACATTAATCAATGAATCAATCAATTAATTAACTAACGCCACAATATGTATGTTTTATGGTATGGTAAAATGTACAATCAAACCACAACATTTAGTAGACTTCTTTATCTACAGATAAGTGCCAAATAAGTAAATGTATGAACCCCAGTCAACAGAGACGACATGGTCACATAAGTAGAGTGCAAAGAAAACTATTTATTGCTTCAAATAAACTAGAATACCAGGTATACCTATATCTGTTTAAACAATATGCCATCTAAGTAAGATTCATTATAAGGGCATTGCAAAGATGTCCAAAGACTACGAACAGCGGTAAAGATGGCGGCACATCTAGCATCTACCATATATACAGTTTTATTCATCAAATGTATAAAATATTATAATATTGAAATATTAATTGAGGTCAATTCAGCCATTCAATAGTCATCACTTGTCAAGGTGCAGGTTTATAGAAAGGATCATGAAAAAGCATAAAACCCTTTATGCACCTTTGTGCAGGTCAGTGTACATAGTCAATATGTTTCCAATGTAATCATTCATTCAAACTTGTATTTATATAGTCATATAAAGTAATTATAGACATTGGAATCTGTGGTGTATTGTACACACTAGTTTACATTGGTTTGAACATTGTGAAATAGTATGATAATTGAAATCAACTGAGATTATTGCTTTTCTAAACTTATTTTTATTCCAAATGATAGATTATTCCAACACTCCTTGATGATCCAATAACCCAGCATGTTTACATTAGCTCCAGTGTTTTGAAACTCACGTAAGTTGATTACAAGGATTCATATTTTTTTGTTTTACCGTAATCGTTGCCTACATGCTATGCTTACAGTAATTGACTTGTGCATGCGTGCATGCAGATTGGTGAATCTGTCTGTATGTCTGTTTGCAGTGAGTGTAGCTCTAATGCTGTAAACCTGAACACGATTCAATAGGTCTTTAGATTACGTGTTACACACTTCGAGCATAATGGACAATAATCATCACCACCTTTATTTTATCATAGCTGTGTCACCACGAAAAGGACAGCATCTGTTGAGTCAACTGTGGAGGCAACTGTGGAGAACATCTTTAAAATCAATTCAGATATCACAGACGAGACGATTGACACTTTGATTGGAACAATCATTGCAAATGTAACGATATTTGGACCTGATGCATCATATAAACGTAAGTTGCATACACTCATTTGACGGATTCCTTTGAACACCTAAAACGGGGGTGAGCATCTCATTTAATTACAAGAAGTATTTATTATTTATAAATCATTAGATGAAGTTCATCCAGATAGAAGTGTTTCAGTCTCTTTGAAAATGATGAATTACTGTCTATTCCGTAGTCATATCTCCCAACCGCTGTTGACATACATAATCTGACCCCGACCAAAAGCCTCAGTACCAGTATCTTAAAAACTGATTCAAAGTGGAAATTAGACCTCTGCTTTTGTTAGGTTGAGAAAACATTTACTGATATCGCCCTCTTCTGGTTCCTTTGTTTACAGCCAAAGATCTGTGTTCCGACACACCTTGTGATGTTCTAACTACGACTTGTACATCAAAAGATGGCCTTATCTCCTGCCCTTGTATAGACGGTTACATTTTAACTGATCACAGTGACAGTCTGTGTCTAGGTGAGTCTTGATATTCATCTGCCTGTTCTATGGTTGCTTTAAAACCAATTCTTGTGTATTATCTTCCGACTCGCACTCACACTTTATTTGAATTAGTATAAATGAGGCATAACTAGTAGATAGAACCTTTTATCTGCCTCCCCTTGTCACTGTAATGATGCATCTTGATTTATTAAAGATCAAATACTATACTATAATATACAGAATTAGGGCTTTGTTGAATACTCAACTATTCCATCAAAGCTTCTGTCATACACTATGTTATTTCCTTATAGCAGACCACCAAACATATGGCAGTCTTCAATGTTTGTTTAGACTAGACTAGACTAGACTCGTTTGCCAGCCAAGTCTATGACGTTTAATGTTTGTTTAGGGCAGTAAAATGATGACGTAAGACGTCATATGGCCTATATGAATACATATTGCGCCCCTCACTTCACACAAGTGTGATTTGTATTTGTTTCATGACTAGCCATGCGATGACTATAGTCCTGTCCAGTAATGACTGTCTCACTGTAAATTATTCCGTTATTATTACTGCTTATTAACATTTTTGAGTGGTGCAACCACTCCAAGGAACAGCAATGTCCCTGTTCACCTATGAGCTGGTTCACCTATGTGACTACCTATGTGACGTTAATGAGCACCAGTAGGGGCGCTGTTGTGCCAGAAACAGAGAGAGAGAGACAGTGCTGCACTGTTGCCTGCTAATGAGAGAGAGAGAGAGGGGGGGGGGGGGGGGGGGAGGGGAGTTGCACCACTCAGTTCACACAGGTGTGATTTTTTAATTATATTAAATATATATCTTATAACCTTAATTGCCTACTTGTATTTATCACCTACTTGTATTATACCTTGTTTTTATTATAGATGTTGGACATTGTTAGCACATTGTTAGTGTGTCACATGAACATTCATCTGCACATCATGAGCATATGACCAGTAAATCATCTTGAATCTTGAAATATTACTGTATTACCAGCTGCTGTACCTAGTTTGATAGAGGGGATTGCGCGTTACCTGATCAGTATAGTACCAGTACTCTGTACCAGTACTCTGTCTAGAGAGATACAAAGAAACTGTAGTCTGCACAATGCACAAGCTCCAAAAGTGTTTTCTATGAAAACCTTTGGAGCTGGATCCAGTGTGCGGACTCTGTTGTGAGGTCCGCAACTCCGCATAGCGGCCCGAACCTCTAGTACAAAAAAAAGGAAATAAATAAATACATGTTACCCAGAAAACTAAGTACATTTCTGTTGAGTTCATCTCTGTTGTGCAAGAGATTTGTATTACTTTTTTTTTGGTCACATACCTACCTTTCTACAGTAGGTTGTCTCATTTAACTCTTTCGACAAAACAGGACAAAAGCCTAACAAGGAACGTTCCTAACTACTAACTATGTACTGTGTAACAGGTGATAGAAAGCTTCCTTGCAAATGAGACACAAATGTTCTTTTTCTTCCTTTGGCAGCTTGTCCCCAAGGTCATTATTCGGAAGACAAAGTCACGTGTATTGTGTAAGTGCATAAAAATTTGAATGGACTATATACAGTACTACATATACAGTGCTCTATATGTAGAGCCAGATTTAATATACTGTAAATACTGTATAGAGAGATGTTATTATCATTTAGTATTTGCATGACTTATATTCATATTTTTCTCTCCTTTATTTCAGTTGTGGTTTTGGGTATTCTGGTGTTAACTGCGAAGAAAGTAAGTGATTATTTTCTCCTAGGTTACAGTTCTGTTGGGTAAATGGCTTCCACTGTATATGTTGTCTGGTGTATCTTGTACTTTATGTGATCTGTAATATGATCTGTCCTCAAGTAGCTGTGTGTGTGTGTGTGTGCGTGTGTGTGTGCGTGTGCACGCGTGTGCGCGCGTGTGTGCGCGTGCATGGTCATGTTACAGCTTTTCTTTGTTTACAATTTACAATTTATGCATTTAGCAGACGCTCTTAATCCAGAGCGACTTACATTAAGCAAGAACAAAAGCATGGGAATACATCACAAAAGCATTTATCATGACTATGCTATACATGTACTATGGCGTGCTATGACTATATACAATGCAATTATAGTGCTGTCTACATAACATGCTATAAGTCCAAGTTATCTTTGTTGCCTTAATGTCATGCAATTAATCCTAGCATGGATTACAGATGCATTTACCTTTGTAAAGTACGCCAAATGTACATGAACAGTCACCTTCGTCATGTCTGTTTATGTGCTGCCCTGTTAACTGAACGTTTCAGATTGGAAACTGTTACTGGTGATTGTCGGCTCTGTCCTCGGGGGACTGCTGCTCATAATGGTCGTCGTTCTGCCTATAGTGGCACGCAAGTGAGTATCACTCTCAGTCTCATTCAAACAGTAACTCAGTCGTCTGTGTGTTCTGAAGGTACACAAGGTACTTTGTATTGTGTTCATATGGCTGGAGGAGCCGCTGTGCTGCTGCTGCGCTGCTCAGTGTGCTGTGCCAATTATGCCTCGTTCTGGTTTCTGGTCTATGTTCCAGTGTGCACGTGTGTGCCTGCACTGTTTAGTGTTTACTATTAAATGCATATGTGTTTTGATCATCAGCGCCAGTGGCGCGCACAGATAGACACTAGGGGGTGCTAGAGCAGTGTACACTGTACAGTATGTGAACCATATGGACCATCTATAAATCTCACACTATTAACCCATTTTGACCTGAGATCAGATTCTATAAATCGATTTTTCAAAAATAGCAGACCTACAAGCTCGTAGCGCGCCACTCGGTGGCGCGCTATGAGCTTGTAGATCTGCTATTTTTCAATAGCTAAAGCATAACATAATGCTAACACCAAAATGGGTTCCCGCCCAGAATGGAGTAAGGCAACCGGCTGGTTCCACGCGCTGCACAAGGTGCCCTTATTTCACTTGAGCACCTGCCCCTCTAAGTGTCCGTGCACGCCGCTGATCAGCGCCTTGCCATAGATAGGCCTATACAGTGTGTGCAGCCTATAGCTATGTCTTTTCTAATGGGTTTTCTGTGCCATGTTGGAGAGGCCACTGTGTGCGCTGTGTGTTGAGTGGCTCCGTTCGACATGCTCCGTACTTGAGCGTGCGCCCCCTGTTAAAGTCCTCCCGGGCTGCGGGGGGGGTCTTCCCGGGGATCCATCCCCCCCTTCCCCCCCTTCCCCCCCGTCCCCTGTCATAAAACGATGCATCAACTCAACTTCGACTTTACTGTCTGACAAGTCGACTGGGAAAAATCTCAACTCGTTAATGCCCTACTGCCTTTCCATTTTTTTTGTTTCTCTGAGTATCTTGCTCGTATTTGGCATCTTGGATTTTTTTTTATTCAAAATAAAACTCACTCTGAAGCTGTCATAAATACTTCCAACATCAAGGTTAAACAGGAACTTTGCCGATCTTTAATATTAAAGGTATATTCAGTGATTTCACTTAATTCAAATATCACTTATTTTTTTGTTTTGTTGTGATAATCCTCCCTACTATAGAGTGTGCTGGCCATATAAGGAGTTCCTCCCTGTCCCCAGTTAACCCCTGGGGGTCAAAAAACCTTCGTTTTTGACTCTCTATCCTGATTGGACGAAAGGCTGGGTCCCACAGCCAAAAACGAAACCTAAGGTTTTTTTAGTGAAATCACTGAATATACCTTTAATGTATTGTTTTTTTCTTTTCTTTTATTGTTTATTTTATTTTTAATGTCAAGGCAAGTCAAGGCATTTCAGTAGTATACATACACTTTCAAACGTTATTCAAAAGCCACAAACAAAACAGTACAAGAAAAGCAAAAAAAAAAAGGCAAAATACTTGATAATACAATGATAAGACTAATGATAAATAACATAACATTAAAATATGAATGTATTGTAAGGAGAACATGTACATTGTACACACACTTCCCAATGCGTCCTGTGCAGTGAACTTCGCCACCACACTATGTAAAACACGTTTCCATTAGTTTTACTGGCTGGTGGCAAATTTCTAATTTGACTTCTTGACAAAGAACATAGTCCGATACGATAGGATTCACATAAATGATGGGTGACGTTCCCCTTTAAGTGACATTAAAGACATTATTATTTTTCATATTCAAATTATTTTATTAAAGCTACATTTTAAAGTTTAGACTTTTTCCACACGCATTTGTTGCAACATAGAGACTATGGAATTTAGAACTGGGTGTGATATAAATCTCTTAAAACTCTTATAGACCCTCAAAGAAGACATCCAAGAAGAGCGCCGACCCTGGCTATGAGAGCACCTCAGAGTTGAAGAAGGTTGCCAAAGAACCCTTTGTCAATGACATCAAGGCACCAGCAGGTGCAGTGCCCAGGATCCCACGGGCCTCTGCAAACAATGGCTGGGATCGAGGCACCAACCTGGAGATGACCCCAAGCAACAGCAGGCAAAACCTTGTCCCCACGGTGAGTGTGTGTTGGTTTCTGTGTGAGAGAGGGCCTGTGTTCTTCGGTGAGTGTGTGTGTGTGTGTGTGTGTCAGTCTGAGGCCCTGTCCACAATGCTGTTTAAAAAAATCTTGTATACTTTTTCAGCCTCCACATAATACAGTATAATACAAGCGAGAAAGAAAGTTAAAAGTGCGAAAAACGGGAGGAGTAGCGCCTGGTTTGGGGCCGTGTGCCGGCGTGGCTTGTGATTTGGTGGGGGTTCTCTGTCAGTGTTTTATTCAGTTCATCAGTTCAGTGCTAACGTTGGAAGAATTGTTTAGTTGCTCATTTCAGAATGAATGTTAATTTGTATAATCATATATTCCTTAACAATACAGTATAACCTAAGTGCCTACAGTTTCCTGGCTACACATTTCATTAACAGGTGATTAAGTTAATGCTGCTTTTTGCATTATAGCGGACCTATGAGGACGAAAGGAGGAGCCCATATCATGGGAATGGCAGCCAAACCAACCCGTATGCTCCAAGTCGTCCACAAACCAACCCGTATGCTCAGAATGGTGCAGGCCAAACCAACCCGTACGCTCCAAATCGTGCACAAACCAACCCATATGATCAGAACCAGGCTCAGTCAAATCCATACGCACAGAGCCGTGGTCAGACCAACCCTTACTACACACATGATGATGGAAGGAGACTCAATTAATGGGTTTCCTCAAATTCGGACCTGAGAATGACACATTTAGAAGAAAATCTAAAACCGTTTAGAACCATTAGCTGCCACCTTGAATCTGCCTTCAACTGTGCGCTACCTGGTTCTTGTCGTTGGTTGTGTTGTACAGACAGTATGTGTATCATTAGATTGAATCTTGGCATGTACTGTACATGCCTTAAAAGATATTTAAATATGGATATATTATGCATTAACCATGCACATTATTAACCCATACATGCAGTGCCAAATGCTTTCAGAAGGTATATTGTTTTCACAAATCATTTACATTTCCCCCTGTGCCTCATCCTTTGATATGATGCATATCATAATTTAAGGTATTTGTTTTATTCTATCTGTTATACCTTTGTTTCATTTTGAATATTCACATTATGAATTTGTGATTGTAAAATTTGATTGTATCTTAAAATTCTTAAAGTTAAAAATACAGGTCTGGATCCCAAACACTCGCTGCTGCTTGTCTATGAATTTACAAATAATTTACAAATAATTGAAAAGTCAAATGTTTTTGATTAAGGTATTAATGTGTAAATAAAAATTCACTACATTCACTATAATGTTTTCTTTAAATGAGACAGGTTTTATTTCCCAAAGCTGTAATGAAAATAAATCTCTCTCTCTCTCTCTCGTGGAAATGGATGATCTAGATTCTAGAAGCTCACATCGTGACGCATTGTGAGCTTGTAGATCTTCCATTTTCTTTGCCGTTTGGGTCCCGGAAAGACATCAAATGTCTCTTTTCATTTTTTGTGTTTCGTTTTTTGGATATAATTATCTGAAGGAGTAATACTGGTATACTACATAAGGAGACAATTCGCTATGATATGGACAATTCAAACAAGTTCTATGTTATATGACAACCATTCCTGTCACACTGAACCTGTCAGTATATATGTCCTCCCCTTTTTACACAATCTAGCAGTGTAACTTATTGTAATGTAATGACTCATTCAGAATGAAATCATGCCCTGTTTTCCTTTTATTTTTCTTCTTTTATTTCTTTTTTTTGGCCTGTCTCTTATTAAAAATCTGAGCAGATGTGAAAAATACAAGGCAAAGGTTTTTCCTTGGCCTCTAGCCAGGAGTGTGCATACAAAGTTTTACACAGATCGGTGCAGTTAGGTAAAAACACGAATCGGCTTAGTTATAGTGACACCATGAGAATGATAAGTGGCATATTTCTTCCTCTGCCTAGTGGGAATGTACGTGCATGCAAAATGTCATGGAAATCACAAAAAGTGTTCATGATTTGTGGCATTTTGTTCAAAACAGAGGATTCCTGGGAACTTTGAAAGCCAATCTTAGCCAATCAGTATGAGTATAAAACAATCGGAAAGACCCGGGCCGTTTCATATGGCTATAGAGAGACTGTCAAAAACATTGTTTTGCAAAAGTCGGCATCCTGGTGGCGCTATAACAGGTCCATGTGAAAGATTTGGGGTAGACTGGTTCAGCTATGTGGCATCCAGGGAGTGTGTGTGCAGAGTGTGGCTGCGAACAAGCCAACGGTGCCAGAGATTAGCTGTCCACAGACGGACTGACAGAGTGCAAAACATACTCTCCCATGGTGGAGACAATAACTACACTTCCCAGAGTTCCCAGAGTTCACCACACTTCCCAGAGTTCACCACAGGTGCTTCTCCTAAACAGACAAGCTCTTGAGTCAAACAAACACCAGAGAGAAGAAGCTCCATAGGACTAGAGGTGGGCGGCATAGATGTATACAGTTTTGAAGGGTGCCAGCCCAGCACATTCTCCCCCTTTCTGAAACCAGCTCCTCGCCACTCGCCCTACACACTTGCCCTCGATATGCGCGTTCACGCGAGGCTGCGCCATATTAAGTGTTGTCCGAAACCAAGCAGCCTTGAGTGGAAGTGGCTTATAAAGCCCTCAAGAGCGAGTCTGTGCCGATCTAGACTCGATTGCCTTGTGCAGCCCTGCTTTCTGTCCACATGGAAACCGCGACCTACAAATGGAAGTACCACTACAAATAAATGATAAATAAACTCCTCCTAAACAATCTTCATCTGATGCAGAATAGACAACGCTCCAACTGATGTTCACAAGGGCTCTTTATTTACCCCACCGTGAAAAACTATAAATGAAACCACACAAACAAAACAACTTTTAACACAATGATTTATAAACACCATGGATGTATATGTCATTTTTGACAGTCATGCTGTATTTCCTTTTTCCATGTTAATGAAATCCACATGTCACACAAACATACACAATGCAATGCAATATAACTGTACAAACAAAATAACAGGTAACACAATTGCATGATGGTAACCATGGCAACGAATAGTGTCTGTTTCCTGTTTCTTCACAAGGAGGGCTAGTGTATCTCCAAACAGTTTTTTAAACCCAGCACCCTAATCAAGGGAACTTGATTCAGCTGGAGGGGCACTTCCTGACGAGGGAACCTCCCGAGAGCACTTCAAGTCAAGGGACTGGTTTCAGAAAGGGCCAAGGCGTTGTTATAGGGAATGCAGTAACTATAAGGAATAAGCTTGCCAAAAGGGCAATACAGCAGGATAGCCTATATAAATACAAGTAGGCTATTAGGCCTACTAGGAAGGGTGAAGGGAAAGCAATGGACTGGTAAGGACGTGTATATTACAAAATACTAAAAACAGTCACTGCCAATTAAGGGGTAGGCCTATAGAAGGGAAGAAAGAATCATTAAGTCTTAGGGTGGGACATACTGTTACAGGGTTAAATAGCACATTATTTATTATAGGACAGAACAACAAGTGTGAGAACGTTGGTGACATTAAAAATGTAGCTCACATTTTATTGAAGTGTAATAGTTACACAGAGGAAAGAGCACAAATGACAATTAAAGTTTGTGAAGCAGGACGGGAATGGGATATTATGGAGATTCTTGGAGCAGAGGGAAAGGGATGGCAAGGAAGGCACTATAATTTTTTATAATTATGACACAAATTTGACTACCTACTAGTGTGCTGACCATATAAGGAGTTCCTCCCTGTCCCCAGTTAAACCCTGGGGTCAAAAAAAACGTAGGTTCGTTTTTGGCTAGGTGGTCCATGCAGCCGTCATCCAATCAGGATAGAGAGGGGCCTTCCGCCAATCATGATCGAGCGGGGGCGGGCCTTGGTGTGCGTGCTGTTGGCCTGTTGCGTGTGTCCCCCCCCCACTGTAGTGTGTGCATGTGCACATCTTGTTACCGGGCGGACTGGGGTTTTTTCCAAATCACCCAAATCACTGAATGCTCCTTTAAGTAAAAGAAAGTAAACATGATTCATGCTTGAAAATTCAACAATTTAGGTCTAATGTTTTTACAATTGCCACAAATAGCTACAAAACCTGTATATTCACTCATTTTGGGGCATAAACAATGATGATGTGCATGTTCACATCATGTATAGCCTACATAGATATACTTACCTCAATTTGACGCCTGGCGCTCGGTGCCGAGATCGCAATTGACGCATTTCTTTAAAGGACAACTTTAGTTTTTTTCAACCAAGGTTCATGTTTTAGGTTGTTATTAGAGACTAGACTAAAAGGTGAGTGTTAATTTTCTTTCATTTGCTGCTTTCTTTCGTTTGGGGGATTTTAGCAGTTTTTGACAGGGGGGCGGGGGCATTCGAGCATGGGGCTAAATATGTATTTTTTTACCAAATTTGATGGTGATTTATTTATTTATTATTTACTATAGTCCTAATAAACCCCAGGAAATTACATCTGGCCACAGAAGATCACAGGATCTACTGAATGTGAAGGTAGCCTACTGGGGGAAGGCTTATACTGTGTATAGGCTGAATATGTCAGTTTGTCACATTCAGTAGACCCTGTGATCTTTTGTGGCCAGATGTAATTTCTTGGGGTTTATTAGGACTATAGTAAATAATAAAAACATAAATCGCCATAATATTTTGTAAAAAAATACATATTTAGCCCCATGCTCGAATGCCCCCGCCCCCCTGTCAAAAACTGCTAAAATCCCAAAAACGAAAGAAAGCTGCAAATGAAAGAAAATTAACACTCACCTTTTAGTTTCTCTAATAACAACCTAAAACATGAACCTTGGTTGAAAAAAACTAAAGTTGTCCTTTAATATCAATTGATTACGGTGATCAACTGTGTCCTATATGCGGTAACACTCCCATTTCTGTGAGGTGAAAACAAATGAGAAATACCCGAAATGGAAAAGCTGCGTCTTATGCTGTATTGACCTGTATTTGTTTACAAACATTGGGACTGTTTCATGTAATCAATTCCCAATCTCCAAACCTGATGTTTTGGGGAGCACTGGTTTCATTTCATTCAACCTCCTCTTGTGTTGGCTAGTGAGATGCACTCTTCCTCCACACTAGGATAAAAACAGCATCTGAAAGTTTGATGGGGCATTTTTTTTTACACGTGAGTGCAGTTAGAACTTTTCCATTGCATCTTATGAGAGGCGGGGTTCTTCTGCTGCCGGTATTTGCGCGCATGCTGTTGCTTATCAGTGGGTCTGGGCACACCTAAGATTCCATGCGCGGACAGAAGAAGCTGTCTTTTGCTTCATTTCCGGGTTTTTAAACAGCTGGTGGATGGAAAAGAAGCCCCACCCACACGGCAGGTTGCTGTGTCTGCCAGATTCCCGGAAAAAGCCCCAGCGGCATTCTGCCACGTGGGTGGAGCTTCATTTCCATCCACCAGCTGTCTAAATACCCGGAAATGACGCAAAAGACAGCTTCCTTTGGCCGCGCATGGAAGTGTGCCCAGCCAGGCTGAATGTGACGTCGTCTGTTAAGACTGGGCACTCTTGAACTTCCATGGAATCTTAGGTGTGCCCAGACCCTATAGGGGACGCAGCATTTTAGAACGCTAATATCTCGGATTCTTCTTTTTGGACTAAAAACAAGCTTAATTTGCGGCTCCTTAATTTCTCTAAACGTTATGATCCTATAGCTTACAAAAAGTAGGCTATGTTTTGGGGTGGATTAAATGACATTCACGGGACAGGGAGCAGAGTTCTTAACATTGAAAATACACTTGTGGCGGTGAGAGCCCTCCACCAGATTTTGGACAAAATAGCCATAGTGCCTGTCAACAAACACATCATATTTATTTACTCCTGTGTCCTTGGGTGAAGGCAAATGGCAAAAAGTGATATGCACAAATGTACGTATCATTTTTGGTCAGCGGAGTGTTGCAACCCACATTAATGAAGTAAATCTGTGCATCGAGGACCAGGGAGACTCTCGACAAGCACCCTAACCAGATGCCTGAACCACCTATGCTGGCTCCTTTCCAGGCGAATAAGCAGCGACTCTACTCCGAGTCTCTCTCGCGTGACTGAACTTCTCACCCTATCCGATGCCAGCCACCCGGTGGAGAAAACTCATATAATTTTGGCCGCTTGTATTCGTGACCTTATTCATTCATGACCCGCACACTTCATGAATCATGACCATAAGAGTATAGGAACGAAGATTGCTTTGTATACAGACAGCTTTGCCTTCTGGCTCAGCTCTCTTTTCGTCACAACAGGTGACAGTGCGGTGCAGCAACTGCAATACTGCCCCCTCAGAAATATGAAAAGAAAAACTAAATGTACTGTACTGTACTGTACTGTGCGTGCGTGTGTGTCGCTGCATGTGTTTCAGCTGTCCGTGCTCAGACACTACAGGGACACTACAGGGACACGCATACATACAGTAGGTGCCCTGGGCAGCATTCCATTTCGGGTTTTTGATCCGGTCGGGATGGTAACTTTAATCATGTTGTAGTCAATGATTTGTAGTCATCTGGCAGGAAACCACAAGGCGGAATCAGTACTCTGAATGGGTACTTCTTATTCCGCCTTTTGTGGTTTCCTGCCTGATGACTACAAAACAGTGACTACAACATGACGTAAATTACCATCCGCTCCAGACCGGTTCATGCACGACAATTTTGGAACACAGACCAGGCTTTCCTCCTTATTTCTTTTCAGCATGAGTGATATTTTTTGGTTAAAATTAAAAGTTATTTGTTAAAATGTTCAATCACTATATTGTGATAGTAATCATTGCTATAGTATTAGACGAACATGCGTATGTATCCCTCTCCAGCTCTTTAATAAATAGAAAAATAGCATTTTCAGGTATAGGTGAAAAAATGTCAGCCAATCAGGAGAGAGTAGGCTATTTATGAGCTACATTGTTATAGTGTTCCAGGTCCAATTTCGTTGTGTCCTGACTTACACTTACACTTGTTTAATCTGTGCCCCGACTGCATTCTCTATCCTAAATGGATACAATTGGTATCCCAGTTTCAGTTTCTGAAAATGCATTTTCTGTTTAATTAAAAGCTGGAGAGACATGGAGACTATATTGCAATGAGTACAACAATATAGCTTTTTTACACTTAGAACAAATAAAATAATGCACATTGTAACATAGATAGTTAAATATCTCCAAAACACATTTCAAAGTAAAACTTTTTTCGTGACAACGTTGTCCTTTGACTTGCATTAAACTTAAATATTTTACAAAACTAAAATATTCCAAATACTTGGGTCAATATCACAAAATGCATTTTGACCGGCTATAACCATTCAGTAAACCAGGGGTATGCAACGTTTTTGAAACAAAGTGCCATTTTGTTTTTCAGTGTGCCATGTCAATAGTCAACATTGATTTTAATGACGCCACATAAAAACAATTCCAGCTCATTTTTGATTGTCCACAAATATAACCCCTTTTTATTTGTATTATCTTAATAATGATCATTAGACTCTCCCCAGTCAGAGTTCAGAGTTGTTGTTGATGTATAGATTCAAATGGTACAGATTACTGACTAACTCCAGAAGGCCTGACCACATTACCCCCTGTCCTCGCCTCCCTCCCTATTCTGTATTGGGAAGCACTTTGTAACATTGTTTTAAAAAGTGCTTTATAAATAAACTTTATTATTATTTAGGTCGTTTCGAGGAAGCAATCTGATTGGTTGAAACAGCCTTCTAGCCGTGACGAGCACCACTCCACACCTAATCAAAACAAATAATTCAGCTGCTCTGTTCTCCCAGAGCGCAGCAAACTCGGTGGCCACTTCAGTGACGCTTGCGGAACTCAACTACGTCTCGTTCCTGACCGCATCACTGTCGTGGCAATAATCACATTAAACCAAATGTAATTTACATACACACGCAAGGGACTTGTTGAGGCAGTCTGTAGGACACATATGCTCAAAAGGACAATTATAATAATGAGGCAACACAATAATTCAGAGTTTGGAAGTATGAGGATTTTACTCGAGTAAGGAGCCAAGATTTACATGAGTTCATGCATGGAAGGCCCAGTCTGACTCCCAGAGTTACATATAGGGTCACAGCCTTTATAGCTTTCACTCCCACAACAGCCAGCCCACAACATGGCCTCAAGACTTGAGCCAGTTCAACAAATGGGACAGTAACAAGAGTAAAACAAACAGCACCACAGGAGTGTGACAGATATAATCTCAGACTGTAACTTAGAGGAGATACTCTTTATATAAAGGGGTATTATTAAATGTTTACATCTACATTTCTACGACAGACTTTAGTTATTTGTATTGAATTGAATTTATTGTATAGCTTATTTGTATAGTTTACCCATAACTCTCTCTCTCTCTCTCTCTCTCTCTCTCTCTCTCTCTCTCTCTCTCTCTCTCTCACTTATGCCAGTGTGGCAGTGATCACTCTCCTTGTTGCCTGCAAGAAACCAACAGTGTCTTGAAATCAATTCTATGACGAATGCTTTAATTGATTGAAAACTTTAATAACAGTTTGCAAAACACTACAGCGGTGCAGTTACTGTACAACCTTGCTAAACAAAGGATAACACCATTGTGGTCCTACAGTATGTATTAAATTCATCAAGACACATTAGAGGGTTGGAGGTGTTGTTGAGTCCTCTCTGCTTCAGAAGAAAGGCAGTTGGTTTATAAGCACACAACACATCATTCCAAAGTGTGGAACTTCAGTGCAACTTCACATGCAATACATTTAGGCCTACTTTATGCATTTTGGAACTTTGGATTCAGTCACTCTACAGTCTAAGAGTAACGTTTGAGGCACTCTACTGCACTCTACTGCACCTTTTCTACTGTAGTAGAAGAGGTGCAGGTTTACCCCGCAGCTATGTCGGCTCCGCCTACAAATACGTAAGCTGCGACCATGAGAGCCATTTCTGAATTTGTCTATAGCTGATGTTACACAAAGGTGTTCCAGGTCTAAATGGGTCTAACATTGGTCAAGATGAAGTAGGTTGTAGCCTAAACATGTCAAGGTGTACATTTTACTTAAAGTAAAACATCGTGAGTATACTTTGTCCACCACTGACTGTACATTACGCCTTACCTATTTGAAATCATCGCACAGCAGGCGTGCAGTTGCTCTCCTCAGGTTAATGCAAATGCTACGGTCATCATTGCTAGGTTTGGGGCAGTTACTGACGTCATCCTGAGTCCCGTCCTCTGCAGCGATGCACTTGCAAGCTTCGTCGAGAGAGAGAAGGAAGTACATGGACAGAAAGAGACAGGCACAAAGTATATACATTTGGAAACACATCAGTAAAGTAAAAGTACCTAAAATTGTACAGTACTTGAGTACATGCATTTATTTATACTCTACATCACACCATGCAGTTTTCATGTCAAGGACCCCTAAATTGACATTTATTAGCCAAGCAGACCCCCATTTGAAAAGATATGCCAATGACCCCCATAAGAGAAGTTTTTTAGCATTGATGCTCAACCATTTTAATTTCAAGCACCCGCAGTTTGACATATTATTAGGTTGGATCCCCATTTAATGGCTTTTCTTTTGTTAATTTAACTGTGAGAGTGTACAAATGTTCACTCTCTGTTCTGGAACCTGACCTCTTTAGTTTGGACTCTATGCACCACCTTGTGGTTGGTTTGTGTTATTTCTTTCTCTTTTTTGAATGGTATATTCCAGGTGATGGTATGGTCCAGTTTAGGCTTGTCAGGGGTAATTGAAAGCAATTTAGTTCATTCCCTCATGGCATATGAGAAGCAAGCATGCAGCAGAGTGTTCTCCACAGCTCTCCAACGTTATGTGTTTTGGTGTAGATATGTCTGTAAGTAAACTCAAATGTGATAATGCAAAACTGTCGAAGAAAATGTGTGAGTTGAGTAATGTGAACTAGTCAATTTAGTTGTCTACATGTTGGTCTACAGATTATCATGTACCATGTTAGCTACAGGAGTGTGATTGCATCAGCTATGTGTAATGTTTTCATGTTTTCTTTTGAGTGTTTTTCTAAAACCCATGTCTTTGTTTGTTTATGTTTTACAGTCTTACAAATATCCAAAAATCTACAGTAAAGATTACTCTTCCCAAGAAATGTCTTTATTATTGGAGTTGTACGCTATCTGTCTAGCCCTGCACAGACACGCAAGTGCGAGGACAGAATACTCTCAGAGTTACAGTTACAGACCCTTAAGGGTCAATTTGGTTCCAAACTATAATTTTAGCTGGGGACCCCCTGGAACTCCCTCAAGGACCCCTGGGGGTCCTTGAGGGACCCCACTTCGGGAACCACTGCTCTATACACCACTGGTCATAATGATGAATGCTGTGAAATCCAAAAAAGAAATCACATCAAATCATCAAAATCACATCAAAATCACATCAAATACCTACAGGCCAGAGTGAGCTCGCAACACTTCCCACCGATGACCACTCCGGAACACGGCACGCACTCTCCGCGGACGACTGCCCCGCTACACGGCCAGCATTGTCCATTGACAAACGTCCCGTCGCAGCACGTCTCGTCGAGGCGGCGAAACATTCCCTTGCACTCCATGCACTGTCCACCCACGACCACCGTGGCACACGCCGTGCACTGTCCGCGGACGAGCCCCGCGCCGGCCACCGCGTCACACGGCCTGCACTGTCCAGAGACCCACAGTTCCTTTGGGTCACACGGCCTGCACTTCGCATCCAGGACCCGTCCGCGGCACCCGGCGCACTTTCCGGGCAAAGGAACGCCGTGGGACACGCGCACGTCCCGTCCCTGTCTCGCACCTCGTTTGTGAGACACACGCACTCTCCGTGGTCTTCCACCTCGTTACTGGGACAGGGCACGCACTTCCCATCCACCCGCGCCGTGCCTGGGACACACACGCACTCGTCGTGGTCTTCCACCTTGTTACTGGGACAGGGCACGCACTTCCCATCCACCCGCACCGTGCCTGGGACACACACGCACTCCTCATACACGACCATCTCGTCGCTACTGGGACAGTACTCACACTGTCCGTCGACCCGCAACATGTTTGCCACACACACGCACCCGGAGTGCCACCCGGGCTGATAAACCTCATTTCTGGGACATCTTTCGCACTTTCCTTTGACGACGTACGGATCATATTCGTGACATCCCACGCACACTCCAAATATGTCATGACGGACACACACCGAAGTACACTTTGTGTTCGGGACACGTGCACTCTCTGTCGACAACCCGTCCTCCGGCGCACGGCCTGCACTCTCCGCACAGGAACTCGTTTGTGGGACACACGCACTCTCCGTTTTCAATTTCCAGCTGGTTTCCGGGACACGTCTGGCACAGTCCGTCGACGACGTGTTCCGAGACACGGCGCGCACTCTCCGCTGGGGAGGACCTCCGTGGGACACACGCACTCTCCGCCCATTATCACCTGGTGGTAACACTTTCTGCCAGCTCTGTCTGGGACCGTGTTTGAGACACACACGCACATTCCATATCTCTCAAACATGTTTCTGCCTGCATGTTTCTGGCACGAGCCGTCAACCACGTACCCCATGCACGCCATGCACTCTCCAGTGAAGTATGAGATGAATGAGAGACACGTGCACTCTCCACCCACGCTCACTTGGTTTTTGGGACACGCCACGCACGCCCCGTCCACCTCCACCGCGCTTAGGGGACACGGCACGCACCTGAGGTCCACTATGTGCTGGTGACACTCCACGCACGCGCCGTCCACCTCCACCTCGTTGGCGTATTCGTTGCACAGTTGGCTGTCCACCAGTATGAACGCAGCAAGGAGGGTGAGAAACAGCAACATGTTGAGCTTCTCTGTGTTCAGCAGCAGGTCCTCTCTGATGGTGGTCGGAATGGATTCAGTGTTCAGCTCCTCGGTTCAGCGTCAGACCTCTGGTGGTGGTTTGAACTGATACAACAAAGTGCTGGACAGCCCTTTTTTATACTATTCTAAGCCCCGCCTGAAGGGCATTCCCAGAGACCTTAAAGTTTTTTTCAACCAAGGTTCATGTTTCAGGTTGTTATTAGAGAAAGTAAAAGATGTGTGTAAACTTTTCTTCATTTGCTGCTTTCTTTCGTTTTAGGGATTTTAGCTGTTTTTGACAGGGGGGCGGGGGCATTCGAGCATGGGGCTAAATATGTATTTTTGTACAAGATTTTATAGCGGTTTATTGTTTTATTATTTACTCACTTAGTAATACAATTATAGCCTAGTTGTGCAGCGTGCACACAGTATGCTCTCTGAAACCATTTGTTGAAACCATAGTTCTATGTGTACTATATGTGCCTTTTTACTGTGTTTTTGTGTTTCATGTTACCTGCCTGTGTTATGCCTTGCTGTAAACCAAATCGCCCCACGGGGACAAACAAATAAATGAACCTGAACCTGAGTTTCACCTAAACGGCACATTTAATTTACAGGCCCATCATTCTCACTATATGGTTCACTACACCAGCCCAGTGTTCGGTCCAAATGCACGCACAGTCATCATAAAGAATATTTTCCCCCTGCAGCGTCTTCAAAGTCCTGAGGCCTGCACACGACGACTGACAAAGGGTAGGCTCTGGTCGGCATCCTGACCTGGAGATCTGCACTCCAAGGAACACACTTTAGTACAAACTGCCATAAAATGCACCGGTCCACGTACGTACGTCTCTGTGTGTATGTGTGTGTGTGTGTGTGTGTGTGTAAACACAGGGTATAGTGATGCGTCTAGTGCAGCATGCTAGAGAGACGTTGCATGTAGGGATGCATGTGACCCCCCCCTCCCTAGTTCCTGCCGCTGACCTGCCCATTCTGGGTGAGGGAAGCTTCCGAGCTCCCGAGACTCCTATTGTGCCTCCACGTGGCAACGCACGGTAACTGGCATCTCGCGAAGCCAGGCTAAACCAGTAGGGGATCTCGGAGCAGCATTGGTCCCTAGAGGTGGGGTGTGCAGTGTGTGGCACACACACACACACTGTCACTCCACCAACCACTGCCCCACCGCCATGTGGGTAAGCCCGGGGGGGGGGGATCTGTGCTCCGGGGATTCACATAAGGCAGGTAAGGCATAGACAGACCGGATCTCTGGCAGTCCCCTGCAGCTCATGCCCTCAGGGAGGCGCTATAGGGTCATCAAGACAAGGACTAACAGACTGAAGGACAGCTTCTACCCCAGAGCAGTCATAGCTCTAAACACTGACACTCGACACTTTATGAACTAGAAGGACTTACTGTGCAATATGCGTTAAATGTTTGTATTTTGTGTTTTATATAGAGTATTATGTCTTTTGTTTTAAATGCACTGAGCTGGTTTGCAAATCAATTTCGTTGTCTCGTAGGCTACAATGACAATAAAGATATTCTGATTCTGAGATAGTCGTCATGAGTATTCATGCCACTGGAAGAAGCTGGATGGAGCCAAGGCAGTGAGAGTAGGGACTGCGCACCCCTACGCTCACTTAAATCTACTCTCCGCGCAGGCCCATCTGCTAATGAGAGAGAGAGAGAGAGAGAGAGAGAGAGGGGGGGGGGGGGGGGAGTTGCACCACTCAGTTCACACGGGTGTTTTTTTTTTCTAAGTGCTGGAGTTTGGAAGTGCTCGTTGACTATCACTCAACGGCCCATGCGTACCACCTGTTTTGAATGTGCACATAATGCAGGAGGCAGCAGGAGGTTGCTTTACTGATAACGAGCGCTTCCATACTCTGATACTTACAATCATCTGCAAGGAATTTCTTGACAGGAAGTGGCTCATAAAATGTCTACGGTGGATTATTACTAAACAAAAACTTTACAGATTGAAAGAGGATAATTCAAGCTTTCCCTGCAGCTGCAATGTTGGTGATGTTGACGTTGTTTAATATAATTAGAGAGGACTTATCTGTTTGTATGAATGGGCTCTCTATGTCACCTATAGGTATCACCTTGCTGGCAAGATGGCAGCCATGTGAATAAGGCTAATGGCCTTTGTCTTAGAAATAGTTAGCACTGTCTGTCTGTCTGTACGCATACATCAGCACCCACACAGAGGTAGGCTAATTGTTTGTGCTCATTTCTGACAGATATAGCTGAGGGCTGATTTCGCCCTCAGCGAAGACCACCACAGGGTCTGAGCACACCTAAGATTCCATGCGCGGACAGAAGAAGCTTTCTTTTGCGTCATTTCCGGGTTTTTAGACAGCTGGTGGATGGGAAAGAAGCTCCACCCACGCGGCAGGTTGCCGCGTCGGCCAGATTCCCGGAAAAGCTTGCCCCAGCTGCATTCTGCCGTGTGGGTGGAGCTTTATTTCCATCCACCAGCTGTCTAAAAACCCGGAAATTACACAAAAGGCAGCTTCCTTTGGCCGCACATGGAAGTTCAAGTATGCCCAGGCTGAAAGCTTGGCTTTCTGAATCTCCTTTGAATTCAATTCAAAGGAGCTTTATTGGCATGAGAAAACATACACGTTTACATAGCCAAAACAAGTATTTGATGTATTATCATTACATGTGTTGTTCTTGCTTTCTGTGAAGCGCCCTGGATGAAGAGTGCCTAAATGCCTAAAGATGCCTAAAGAGTGCCTAAATGCCTAAATGCCTAAATTGTGTGCCCTATACTGTAGGGAGGGACGGACACACATAGCTATGCTATGGAGTGGCTGCACCATTCAATAATAAAACTAATGTATATGGGATTCAGTCATATCATATCGGTTAATGTAGCAAGATGTTGGTGTAGCATGCTCTGCAGAATATGCTTACAAAAAAATAACATTAAGATAATACTAATACTGGATGTAATAAAAAATAATAATACAGAAAGCCAGTATAAGGGCAAATGCTTTTGTAACACCAGATGCTGCCCATTCCAACAACAAATAGCCTACTAAATTAGTTCATGCACAGAATCAAGTAAGATCGCGGAACACTTCATGGCCTGGATCCTGCATTTTTTTTACCATACTCAAATACGGGGGCACACAGCTAATTCTCTTTCTAGCTATGGTATTATTATTATTATTATTATTATTATTATATTTGTATTCTTTATCTCCACAGTGCCGAATCAACCCTTCTGAGGGCCCTGGCGCTACACCAAATCAAAAGGTAAAGGTCCCATGCACTGCACGTACGCTTCGCGTGCGCGTAACAATCAAGAACGACACTTTTTGCGTTCGCACGCCCAGTGAATGCACCGGGGCAAAGATGACCTTTTCATCCGTCTGTCTGTGTGTGTTTGTGTGAGTCTGGAGATTTCACAAATAGATGGATATGCAATGTCAAAGCTTTTGTGCCCACTGCTAGCAGGTCAGCGGTGGGGCAGCGGTGGCCGAACGGTTTGCGGAGCGGTCTTGATATCGGAAGGTTGCTATAGTTCGTATCCCCGGACCGGCACGTTAAAATTACCACCGCTGAAGTGCCCTTGAGCAAGGCATTGAACCCCTACCATGAAATGTTCTATGAGCAGGGCCTGGCTGTAAACAAGTTCTTGAGCTTAGTCCAGTTACCCTGGGTAAATATGGTAACTTTGCTTTGCTTTGTCAAGAAAGACAATATATATATTATATATATTATTGTTTTTTTAAATAATTTATATCCCACGATTTTTTCACCCAGTGTCAATTATCTAATGTAATCCTGGGCGCTACACTTCCTCTGCCAACCTGGGGGGTTGCAGATATGGTCGCCCCAATTCCAGCTCGCCTCAGCTTTTTTCCGCCGAGCTCACGCCGACTGCTCGGTGCGGCGGTTAGTGTATTCTTTATTTTGTTAAACTGAGAATAAGGTTAGAAATACGTTTAGGGTTTGGCATAGTTTCACTGGGGTTAAGTTTAGGAATAGGGTTAGGTTTAGGCATAGTTTTACTGAGGTTTAATTAGGTTAGGTTTATTCGCTCAGCCGATAAAGGCGGCCCTTTGGTTATCCTCAACAAGGCTGATTATATATTTCTGAGTGTAAAAGACAGTTACTGGACACCAACTTCTATAGCAGTCTACCAGGTGATCCTACCCTTCAATTCAATACAATTATCTCTGAGGTTTTATCACGGTTCTCTCTTTCAGGAGAAATAACCAAAAAAGAGTTTGAATTTCTATTCGTGCAAAATCCCAGCATTCCGGTTTTTTACACCATTCCCAAGGTCCACAAGAACCCTACACACCCCCCTGGGCGCCCCATAGTATCAGGCATCGGTTCCCTCACCTCTAACATGTCTACTTTTGTAGATTATTTTATCAGGCCTATAGCCGAAGAGCTCCCTTCTTTTGTGAAAGACACTGGTCAATTAATTGTAATGTTGGAGTCCCTTGCCCCACTACCCTCAGACTGCATATTAGTCACTTTTGATGTGGAAGCGTTGTATACAAATGTGCCACATGATGGCGGCATTCATGCCCTTGAGCATTTTCTACAGTCACGCAGTGCTATTTCCATACCATCAAATCACAGTATCACTACCCTTGCTGAGTTGGTACTGACCCATAACTATTTCATGTTTCAGGATGAATTTTTCCTACAGAGGAAAGGTGTGGCTATGGGCTCAAATATGTCTTGCAACTTTGCTAGTCTTTATGTGGGTTACTTTGAAAAAAACAAAATCCTCAACAATGTGGTCAACCCTTTCTTTCCAAACCTACTGATGTACAAGAGGTATGTTGATGATATATTCTGCCTCTTCAAAGGCTCTGTTGACCTTCTACATGCATTCTGTAACTTCCTTAACTCTTCATCAGAGCACCTAAAGTTTACTCTAAATTATGATTTGCATATAGTTAGTTTTTTGGACACCTGGATAATCTGTAAAGATGATGCCTTACACACAGATTTATATACCAAACCTACTGACCGGAATAGCCTTCTCAGAGCAGACAGTTGCCATCCACTCCCTTTGAAAAACAGCCTCCCGTACAGTCAGCTTTGCAGGCTTAAACGCATCTGCAAAGACCCAAATGATTTTACCAAACACGCACAATGGTTAATAAATTCAGAGAACGAGGCTACACAGAAAAGCAACTCTCTGTTGCTGTTGATAGAATCGAGCAGAGACCCAGAGCTGACCTTCTTAAACAGGTCCCTAAAAAGAAAAACAACAAAAAAACAGTCCCTTTGTTTATCACAAAATACTCTAAAGCCGCTGAATGTTTTAAACCCATTCTCAACAAGCACTGGCACATTTTGAAATCTGACCCACAGCTTCACAATATTTTTCCTGACCCACCTAGAGTGGTCTTCTCTAGGGGTAGAAACCTTAGAGATTCGTTGGTTCATTCTGACCTCCCTCCTCCAGACACTAACTCACAACGCATCCTCAGCCCGATACCAGACGGGAATTATAAATGTGGTGCTTGTGCACAATGCAACAGCACTATCAAAGCCACTGCTTTTAAACACCCCCATTCAGGTAAAACAATTCCCATCAAGGGCATAATTTCCTGTAACACCAAAGGTGTAATTTACTTGATCTATTGCCCCTGTGGTAAATATTACATTGGTAAGACCATTCGTGCTCTCAAGACACGTATAGCGGAGCACCGCAGTTCCATTAGATGCAAAAACCTGTTATACCCTGTTGCAGCACATTTTCTTGAAGCTGGTCACTCTATCTCCTCTCTCCGTTATCTAGGCATAGAGAAGTTGCCTGTCCCCAGAAGAGGAGGAGACTTTGACAATGCTCTTTTAAAAAGAGAAGCATTCTGGATTCACTACTTGAATACTTTAACCCCCAATGGCCTCAACTTTGAATTTGATCTAAGACCTTTTCTGTGATGGTGGGTAGAGCTACACGTCCAGCAGCCTATATTGCCTGGACTTATTCCCCTCTCCCCCCCTCCCCCCGATCTGTTGATGGC
The DNA here is from genome assembly GCF_964188405.1 of Protomyctophum parallelum. Classification (NCBI taxonomy): domain Eukaryota; kingdom Metazoa; phylum Chordata; class Actinopteri; order Myctophiformes; family Myctophidae; genus Protomyctophum; species Protomyctophum parallelum. Next base: position 4,740,298 of record NC_139719.1, read on the forward strand.
TTTTTATGTTTACAATCTATCATGCTACTCCTTTATATATGTTTCCTACTTGAAAGGGTACTCTAAACCCATGCCCTAATAATGTTTTGAGAAACTTTTCTTTTTGGATATTTTTACCTTATCACCAAATAATTCCCATGAGTCCCTTTTCTGTGTAAGATTGTATCCACAGGAACACTTCACACTTCAGTCTCCTTGCCTTGTTTTTGTGGTTTTAATGTTTAACATAATATGTTTAATATCTTGCTGGTGTACTTACCCCTCCTTCTATTGGTCATGCAACCATGGAACAGGATCAGGGCTGCATAATCTCTGTCTATAAGACTATTATATTATATACCCTATATGTTTTTAATGCAGGCTCATATACATAATTACATATATTTTTCTATTAACTGACCTATTGCATTTTGATGTCGCTTTTTGCCTTTTGTTCTATTTAATGTACAAATAAAGTTATTGTTGCCAGCAACCAATCACCCACTTTGGGTGTTGGCCTGATTGAGGACACTCCCTAACCCTTTGTCCCAACTTTTATAAATATCTGGTGTACACCTTTTGTATGTCATTCCCTGAAGAAGGCAACTCTGTTTGCCGAAACGTTGGAAATAAAAACTTGCATCGTGACTACGAGCTGTGCGACTTCTCCTCTTTTCAGTCAGGTTTAACCAATTAAGCATAATTTACTTAGGTTACTTTAGGAATACCAGGCTGCGGAGTTCTGCCGGCTGTACGCCCGGGGCGAGTTGGTAAAGGGGCGAGTTGTCATGGTATTCCCTGGGGGAATCCCTGAGGAGTCCAAGCTGCTTCTTCACCTGACAGGGGGGGGAGTTTCCCCGCCGGATGTAGCGCGTGGAAGGAACACGTTATTCCGACCAGTTCCTTTCCCCTCCATCAGGTGCCCCGGCTGGCCAGGGGGAGGCGGTTTAGAGAACAGGATCACTGCATGTTTTCACCATTTTATTGTTTAATGCTGCTATACAGTGTCAGAGGAGCCAGACCTTGAACCTTGAATCCATGACGCGTAGAACTCTGAGTTGGCCCTCCAGCCTCCTCCATGCAGTGCCGCTTTGTGGTTGAATATGGACAGCACATTTCTGTGTTCATTTTAGAAGAGTGGTTTATTAAAGAGCTGGAGAGATGCGGGGACACCCCTGTTTCTGAACAAACACAGTCTATAGCAATGATTACTATCAGAATTCAGAAGCTCTAACCTTTAAACTTTTATTTTAACCAAAACATATCATCACCTACCTTTAATCTTATGTATGCAATTTATTAAAATACAGAAAAAATTAATTGAAATACAGAGAATAAATAAACTACCAATGCCCACTCAAAATGTACTTGGAATAGTTCACTTAAAGTTTTTACTGCTTGCGTCATTTCAGTTCAGATATTAATTATTATGTTAAAAGTGCAACCTGTTTAATTAAAATACTGCACAATGTTTTGTGATGGGCTAAACATGGAGAAACTATTGTTTATATCTTGCCCTTCTTAAGTTTAGTACACAACCCAAACCTCTACCAAAGTGTGCCTGTGACGTTAAGGTTATGCAAGAGTTTCACAGCTTTAATTTGGATGCACTCTCTGCTGGATCAAAGGTATCTAGAGATTGTATTTATCGGGAGGCAATGAGTAACAGCACGATTCTCAGGAAATCGTCTGAGTTTCAGTTTGCAAGAACTGAAACTTCTCTGAAAAGTGCAAGTCCTTTTTCATTTTTAAATAAGATAGAGGGGATTAGGCTGCAGCTCTCTCCTGATCCTCAAGTAAAAGTTTGTCTGCTGATTAAGATTACAGGTGGGGAGACAGGTGATTTACAAACAATGCAAATTTATGTGGTCATATCGGTTCTTGTAAGAACTCTAGCTGCTGTGTTTGGAATGAGGTGTCCAGAAAAAAGACATTCACAGTAGTCCAATTGATTTGTGACAAAGGCATGGATAAGGGTTTTTCATCGCTGAATGAAATAAATGATCAGATTTCTTTTTTTTGCAATATTACTAATTCGGGTTCGTGATATTAGAAAATAAAATGTAGGTCTGAATCAAATAGAACTCTCAGATGTCTTGCCTTGTGAGTGAATGTAACAACTAGCTTACAAGTCAAGGAAGCATACGGGGCACGGTAGCACAGTTGGTAGTGCTGTCGCCTCACAGCTAGAAGGTCCTGGGTTCGATTCCCGCTCGGGGCGCTGTGCGTGCTGGCGGCGTGTTTCCTCCTCCACGTCATCAGTGCCCATACCCGAGGCGGGGTTGGCGAAAGGGCCTTTCTGTGTGGAGTTTGCATGTTCTCCCCGTGTCCCCTAGGGTAGGTACCCTCACAAAAACATGCAGTAATCCTGGTCTCTAAACTGCCTCCCCCTGGCCAGCCGGGGTGCCTGATGGAGGGGAAAGGAACTGGTTGGAATAAAGTGTTCCTTCCACGCGCTACGTCCAACCAGGGAAACTCCCCCCTGTCAGGTGTAAAGGAGCAACTTGGACACTCAAGCATGAAGGAAGCATGAGTTAAGTCCGTTGCTCTCCCCAGGTTGGCGGAGGGTGTGTAGAGCCCAGGATCACATTAGATGATTGACACAGGGGTGAAAAATGGGTTACAAAATCGTGGGATAAAAAATATATAAAAAATTACAAAAAAGTCAAGGAAGGAAAGCCTTTAGGCCCTTTACATCAGCATGCGATGTAAAGAAAAAAGAACATAAATGTACAGTTCAATAGAAGGTCTGCTAAGAGGATTTAAAACCGAAGAAAGCCTCTGGCTTGTTTCCATTGGGGTCCTTCATATTCAATTCACATTGGGCCGTTATCGATGGGTGCCTTGAGGATATTTGACAGGGTATGTCAGATGTTTTATCATTTTACAGTAGACACTGGGTCTGGTTGTGTTTTGTCCAGACCCATTGATCGGGTTATGCACAAAACTAAGGCTAAAGTATTATTAAATAATTTCCATTTTATAATTCCAATTATTTTGCGGACCCCCTGGCTATTCGAGGGGTCCGTGCCGTGGACCCCACTTTGGGAACCGTGGAGTTAGAGGACCCCTTAGTAGACCGTGAAGCCTTGACCCCATATTGCCCATTCAGTTTAGCTTGGCTCCATTTTAGGATTTCAACTCTCAAGCAACCTTGTCAGTAGTTATCCCCATTCCCCTCAGAATTGTAAACTGAATTGGATTTGCATTTTGATATTGCTCTTGTGGTTTTAATTGCAATTACTGAATAAATGTGAGACTTGGTAACATCAGCCTCCAGTTCTAGTTTTTTTCCAGTTACATTGTCCAGATGCATATTGTAAATGCGTTTGTAGGATCCATCACTCTGTGCCACACGCCCACACCCACCCACATCCAGGTACAGATAACACCTCTGTCATCATGACACACTATTATCTGGCATTTATTGTGTGTTTCCTTGTGGTTACTGTGGTTACTGCAGTACAACATCATCACAACAGTGTGGCAAGTGTCAACGCAAACAAGGAAATACATTTTTATATAACCTTCTGTCCTACAATTGAGCCTGTCACACCATGTATGCCATAAATGTTTGTATGGTTTGGTTTATATGTGGAATAGAATGACACATCCTGTTTTGATTTCGAAATACAAGGAGAAATAAGAGATTATTTTATGCAGTCATATCGTATATAGGTAGATATTAACATATTTACACTGATCAGAAGTGGCAGATACTGTACAACAACAATAGCTACATCTAGATACATCGAGAGTTGGAGGAGCACTTTTGCTGATCATCTTGAGGGCACACACAAATTATACTTTACTCCCGAGATCAGGTGCAACTAATTTGGTGACACATTTACCTCGTGAAATAACTTTAGCCTCTACGTTATGTAGAGGCTAAAGTTAAAAGATAAAAATAACACTTGTGTGAAGTGAGGGGCACCCAGATTTTTGGGGGCATGTTGATGTTCTCATGTACGTGAAAAATGAAATAAATGTATTACAAGATGTATTTATGAGGACACGGTGCGGTCGGTAGCGCAGTCGCCTAGCTCACAGCCAAAAGGTCCTGGGTTTGATTCCCGTTGGGGACGCTGGGGGCATTTTCTCTCCTCTCCTCTGCGTCACCAGCACCCTTTTATTCACTCTGCTTTTATTCACTCTGTAGCACTTTGAGATTCTTGCGAATATAAAGTGCGTTATAAATAAAATCCATTATTATTATTATTATTACCCTAGGTGGCATTGGCGAAAGAGCCTTTCTATGTGGAGTTTGCATGTTCTCCCCGTGTCCCCTAGGGTAGATAGGTACCGTCACAAAAACTTGGCCAGCCTGAGCCCCCGGCTCAGGCTGGCCAAGTTTTTGTGACGGTAAAAACTCTGTGCCTGATGGAGGGGAAAAGGAACTGGTTGGAATAACATGTTCCTTCCACGCGCTATGTCGAACCGGGGAAACTCCCCCCTGTCAGGTGAAAAGAAGGGAGCATGAGGTCAGTCAGTTGGGGTCATGACAGATAGGCCTTTTCGGGGAGGGGTCAGAATAAATTATGGACTTAGATGGTTATTTGTCTCAACTGCTCAATTGACAGTGGGTGAAAAAATGGGTTACAAAATCATGGGATAAGAATTATATAATTTTATCTATTCTATCAGCGAGATGACGTCTTACCATAATTTACCCTAAACAAACATTAAATTCCATTTAGACTTTGGCAGACTTTTTTGACATGACCAAAAGTCACTTGTTGGAGCAGTTAGCGCCGCTCAAAAAATGTGCCGTCAAACAGAAAATGCAATTATGATTTGTAGTTATATTACAGCCAATTGGTATGGAATATCAAACATCTGTATTGTAGCGATTTGTGCACAGAGCTGGGATCAAACCCTGCTCTTCCGCTTACTACAACCCCCACTCTCAACCCGCAGTGCCAATAGAGTCGAGCTCCATTGGCAGAGCTGCTCTGGGTTAGGGTTAGGGTTAGGGTCTTGTCCTGGGTCAGGGTTAGGGTTAAGGTCTTGTCCTGGGTCGCTAGACTATACCCGCTTGGTTCATAGGAGTGTGTCCTCACATTTCACGCCCATATCTATGAACTTCCTTCATGTCCCTCACGCGAGGACCTCCTGCTCCAATCCCCACTTCTGACACACAGCAATGTGTACACCGAGCCGGGATTGTGTGCAATGCTTGGTGCAATTTGTTTGAGTTCAAATATTGTGAATATAAATTAATAAACCTGGATTTAACCCATTCTGACCTGAGATCAGATTCATACGAGGTTTCCGCCGGACACACACTGGTCTGATGAACCCATTCTGACCTGAGATCAGATTCTAAAAATGTCAGTCGCTCTTCGATTTTTCAAAAATAGCAGACCTACAAGCTCGTATCGCGCCACTCGGTGGCGCGATATGAGCTTGTAGATCTGCTATTTTTCAATAGCTAAAGCATAGCATGATACTGACACCAAAATGGGTGCCCGTTCAGAATGGGTTAAAGGAAGTGTTAAATTCCTGCTTCAATGTCATAAAAATGTATTGACATGACCAAAATAGGGATGCCAGGTAAATGAAAAGATGCACACAAAATGCACCGCTTGGTTTACTTCACTTGAACTTCAAATAGATGTGCAGTGCTATTGGCTGCACCCTCTGCAATGGGACCAAAGGGCATCTGAGATCATACGGTCTGAGTTTCATAAGCAATAAATTAGATGATTGCGTTATACTGTCCATAAATTTTCCGCCCCCTTGAGGTGTGGCCATTGTCCAATGCCCAATGATTAAAGCTGTTGGTAGTGGGTAGATGAAAGCAGGTAATCATTCTGGACTACAAGGAATACATGAATGCATGACTGGAATCTCTCTTTTATAAGATTCAAATAGAAACTCTTATGTGACATAATGATTATGGCACATAAAGTCTTTATTTGCTGTTGGTTTGTTGTGGCCATTTTTGGATTTGGTAAGTATAGCACAGAAAAACGATATTGTGTGTGTGTGTGTGTGTGTGTGTGTGTGTGTGTGTGTGTGTGTGTGTGTGTGTGTGTGTGTGTGTGTGTGTGTGTGTGTGTGTGTGTGCGTGTGTGCGTGCGTGCATGCGTGCGTGTGGGATCAGTGCCAGTGTGTTTGTGTAATTTTCTGAAATTGTAAAAATACATCTGCAAGTGTAGCATTACGGATTGAAACCCGCGGCTCCCACTCGCCAGACCAACGCACAACAATCGTGCCAATAGGGCTGAGTCCGATTGGCAGGGCTGTTGCGGGCCAGATCTTGGCTGGGGGCTACAATCTTTATTTGTCTGTTTTTCTCATCTTGTTATCATAGAGTTATTGAAGAAATAGTTTAATATTGACAGAAATGTTGTTATTAGGGAACCATGTTTTTCAGATTATGTAAAACAATTGCCTGGTTCCCAACATTTACCCGCAAATGCCTCTATACCTTCTTTTATATAGAAGGCCTTTTTCAGAAGTCCCACCTGTCTATTGGGTCACCAGATGGATACTTTAACCAGGACTTGGACTTGTACTTGAGATCATATAGATTTGTATTTTAGATGTACTAGGGATGCTACAGAGAGATAGAAAAGAGGTGGGTGTATATAGCCCTTTGAATACTAAACTCATTTTGCATATTTAGGAGTAACCTTAGCACTACATAACAAATGCTGTAATCACATTGTCTAACCCTCAGAACATATATAGATGTAGACACTTTATTTGTCAGTTCTACTTGCTTTGTTACAAAATGATTGAAGAAATAGTTCAGAATTGGCAGCCAATTGTTATGCAAATGGTCAAAAACTACAAAAATGTTGCTTGGGAACGATGTTTTTTTCTGATTTAGCACCCTTGAATCATATGTAAAATAGACTGGTTCCCCACTTACTCGGGCCTTTGACAGAATTAACCACTACAAGCTCTTTGTCAAACTGAAGCAGAGGGCTGTGCCTGGATGCATTATACGCATCCTGGCATACTGGTATGCCAAGCAGAGCATGCAGGTAACGTGGGGGAACAGCCTATCCTCACCCCTTCAGTGTAGGGCAATGGGGTGAGGCAGGGAGGGCTGCTGTCCCCCGCCCTCTTCAATCTGTATATGGATGACCCATGTCAAGGCTGCTGGGAAGGTGTAGTGTAGTGTAGGACTGGCTGATAGGTAACACCTTGATCAATCATTTTATGTATGCCGATGATTTGGCCATTGTTTCCCCGTGTAGTGCTGGGTTCCAGCAGCTACTGAACATTTGCTCTGATTATGGGGTTACATATGATGTCATATACAATGCCAAAAAGAGTGTGGTAGTGATTTGCAGGACCAAGGAGGATCAGAAACAACATTTTCCAGTGTTCTACTTGTCAGATCAAACCCTCTCTGTAAGCAGCAGTTGCAAATATTTGGGGCACATCATTAAGATGATGGAAGATGATTGGAAGATGATGCTGACATGTATCGACAGCACAGAATGCTGTATGCCCAAGCAAATATGTTAGCCAGGACATTTCACTTTTTCTCAATTGAGGTTAAGGTGAATCTATTTAGATTCAGCGTACTGCACCCCGCTGTATACAGCCCCCTTATTGGGGAATTATAAAAAAAGAGAGCCTGCGCAAGCTTAAGGTAGCCTATAATGATGCTCTCAGGATTCTCCTGAAGAAGCAGTGCTAGTCAGCTATTCTGCAACTCTGGTCTAAACACCTTCCAGGCTCTCTTGAGAAACCACAGTTTTAAATGTAGACTTGATGAGTCACGTACGTGATTAAGGTGTTCCAATCCCAGGTTTAGCGCTGTGAGAAACAGAGTTTTTTTGTATTTATTAATTGTTTTGTATGTTTTTAAATTGTATGGCTATGGCTGTCAAAAAAGTTTGATTACCCCAAAATGCCTCTTTCAAAAATTCTTTCTGAAATTACACCTGGCTATAGCAGGTTGAGACTCACCCGTGTTCTCATTGTGCAGGTTAGGGTTAATAATAATTATGGCCTCTAATGTGCGAGCCCCCAGCGATTTATAGCAGCTGAGCACATTTAGCGATGGACCAGGCCCTATCCCGGATGTAGCTGAATTAGTTTGATGTAGCCAAAACACTCCTGAGGCGAACGACAACAACGGGAGGTATGCAAGCCTGGTTCTAAGGGGGGGCAAGGGTGGGCATAGCCCACCCAAACGTGCATCCTGCCCACACAATCAAAGATTATGGTGTGTGTGTGTGTGTGTGTGTGTGTGTGTGTGTGTGTGTGTGTGTGTGTGTGTGCGTGTGTGTGAGGGTGTGTGTGTGTGTGTGTGTGTGTGTGTGTGCGTGCGAGGGTGTGTGTGTGTGTGTGTGTGTGTGTGTGTGTGTGTGTGTGTGTGTGTGTCATGTGTGTTTGTGTGTGTGTACAAACTACTGTAATGGAGTAATTGTTAATTTGGCAATTGTTGGCACGGACGATCATCTTTTAGGGAACTGTGTTGCTGTTGGACAGATTAATTTATACTGCATAAACAATATAAAAGCATGATTAACAAAAGGACAAAGGACACTGTACTTCATCTGCAATAAAAGCCCTTTGACCGCTGATATTCACCGTTTGACGTGGACAGTCAATAAAAATTAACAATTACTTGCTTATACTTGCATAATACATTTGTTTTGGCCTCGCATTAACTTTATGCACCTCACTGAAGCGCTGGACAGACTCTCAATTCAATTTATACACAGTATATTCTTTCCTTTTTCTTCTTTTTTCTCCATTAATTTATGATTTCTTACTTTTAATCAATGCTAAATATCTCTGTATTCCAATATTCCGGTAATCATTGCCATAGTGTGTTTATTTCAGTAGCAGGGGCCTCCCAGTTTCTCCACCTCCACCAGGGCTGCTTCTGGAGGGGACAGGGGTGTGCAGACCCCACCCAAATGTGCGGTGCCCACCCAATCAAAAGTTATGGAGAATATTTATTTGTAGCCAATATAAAACATACCACAACATATCAGTACTATTTATCAGTTCTGATTGGGTGGGCAGCATTTTTAGAGAAATTGAACTCATCTGAACACTGTTTACCATAAGTGCTGTTAACCGACAGGAAGTGGCGTGCACATAAGACACTGGGTGGTGCTAGAGCACCTGCCCTTTTGCCCCCCTGGACAGCAATGTGCCCTTTTGAATGTTCGTTTTGTTCATTTTATTTTTGTTTTGTACAGTATATGTGGCCCATGGTGACATTGATCAATTCTGGATTAAAAGCTTCCAATATATTATTTATGCCCCAAAATCTATAAATCTCACACACTATTAAGGCAACCGGTGGTTCCACGCGCTCCACAAGGTGTCCTTTTCTTTCTTCACTTGATCACCTGCCCCTCCAAATGTCTGTGCACGCCACTGCCAACAGGGTGCGGATGGAAATTGGGTTACTATTGGTAAAAGAAGGAGAAGATAATCTGAGATGATAGCATAGTTTTCTATGCATCTTCTGTGCAATTAAGCATCTTCAACTTGAATAACTGAGATCTTCAGCTAGTATAAAAGGTAGGTGGCTAGCGCACATCCAGTTCCTGTCTGGTGCTGGACTAAGGTAAGTACAGTGAAGAGAGGAGAGTCCCAGGTTTGCTCCAAGGTGTTTTTTATTCAATACACCATAAATAACACAACGTTTCGGCCGTGAACGGCCTTCATCAGGTGATACTGCAGCTGCCACTACTGCTGCTGCCACAACTGCAGCTGCCACTACTGCTGCTGCCACTACTGCAGCTGCCACCACTGCTGCTGCCACTACTGCTGCTGCCACCACTGCAGCTGCCACTACTGCAGCTGCCACTACTGCAGCTGCCACCACTGCTGCTGCCACCACTGCTGCTGCCACTACTGCAGCTGCCACCACTGCAGCTGCCACTACTGCAGCTGCCACCACTGCTGCTGCCACCACTGCTGCTGCCACCACTGCTGCTGCCACCACTGCAGCTGCCACAACTGCTGCTGCCACAACTGCTGCTGCCACCACTGCTGCTGCCACCACTGCTGCTGCCACCACTGCAGCTGCCACCACTGCAGCTGCCACCACTGCTGCTGCCACCACTGCAGCTGCCACCACTGCAGCTGCCACAACTGCTGCTGCCACAACTGCTGCTGCCACCACTGCAGCTGCCACCACTGCTGCTGCCACAACTGCTGCTGCCACTACTGCTGCTGCCACAACTGCAGCTGCCACTACTGCAGCTGCCACTACTGCTGCTGCCACTACTGCAGCTGCCACAACTGCAGCTGCCACTACTGCATCTGCCACAACTGCAGCTGCCACAACTGCAGCTGCCACAACTGCAGCTGCCACTACTGCAGCTGCCACCACTGCAGCTGCCACAACTGCAGCTGCCACAACTGCAGCTGCCACAACTGCAGCTGCCACTACTGCTGCTGCCACCACTGCAGCTGCCACTACTGCAGCTGCCACTACTGCAGCTGCCACTACTGCTGCTGCCACAACTGCAGCTGCCACTACTGCTGCTGCCACCACTGCAGCTGCCACTACTGCTGCTGCCACTACTGCAGCTGCCACAACTGCAGCTGCCACAACTGCAGCTGCCACTACTGCTGCTGCCACCACTGCTGCTGCCACCACTGCAGCTGCCACCACTGCTGCTGCCACCACTGCAGCTGCCACAACTGCTGCTGCCACAACTGCTGCTGCCACCACTGCAGCTGCCACCACTGCTGCTGCCACAACTGCTGCTGCCACTACTGCTGCTGCCACAACTGCAGCTGCCACCACTGCTGCTGCCACCACTGCAGCTGCCACAACTGCTGCTGCCACAACTGCTGCTGCCACCACTGCAGCTGCCACCACTGCTGCTGCCACTACTGCAGCTGCCACTACTGCTGCTGCCACTACTGCAGCTGCCACCACTGCAGCTGCCACAACTGCAGCTGCCACTACTGCAGCTGCCACAACTGCAGCTGCCACAACTGCAGCTGCCACTACTGCAGCTGCCACCACTGCAGCTGCCACAACTGCAGCTGCCACAACTGCAGCTGCCACAACTGCAGCTGCCACTACTGCTGCTGCCACCACTGCAGCTGCCACTACTGCAGCTGCCACTACTGCAGCTGCCACTACTGCTGCTGCCACAACTGCAGCTGCCACTTCTGCTGCTGCCACCACTGCAGCTGCCACTACTGCTGCTGCCACTACTGCAGCTGCCACAACTGCAGCTGCCACTACTGCTGCTGCCACAACTGCTGCTGCCACCACTGCTGCTGCCACAACTGCTGCTGCCACCACTGCTGCTGCCACAACTGCTGCTGCCACCACTGCTGCTGCCACAACTGCAGCTGCCACCACTGCTGCTGCCACAACTGCTGCTGCCACCACTGCAGCTGCCACTACTGCTGCTGCCACAACTGCAGCTGCCACTACTGCTGGTGCCACTACTGCAGCTGCCACAACTGCAGCTGCCACCACTGCAGCTGCCACTACTGCTGGTGCCACAACTGCAGCTGCCACTACTGCTGCTGCCACCACTGCTGCTGCCACCACTGCTGCTGCCACTACTGCAGCTGCCACTACTGCAGCTGCCACAACTGCAGCTGCCACCACTGCAGCTGCCACTACTGCTGGTGCCACAACTGCAGCTGCCACCACTGCTGCTGCCACAACTGCTGCTGCCACAACTGCAGCTGCCACCACTGCAGCTGCCACAACTGCAGCTGCCACCACTGCTGCTGCCACAACTGCTGCTGCCACCACTGCAGCTGCCACAACTGCTGCTGCCACCACTGCAGCTGCCACTACTGCTGCTGCCACCACTGCAGCTGCCACCACTGCTGCTGCCACAACTGCAGCTGCCACCACTGCAGCTGCCACCACTGCTGCTGCCACAACTGCAGCTGCCACCACTGCAGCTGCCACTACTGCTGCTGCCACAACTGCTGCTGCCACCACTGCAGCTGCCACCACTGCTGCTGCCACCACTGCTGCTGCCACAACTGTAGCTGCCACCACTGCAGCTGCCACCACTGCTGCTGCCACAACTGCTGCTGCCACCACTGCAGCTGGCACAACTGCAGCTGCCACCACTGCTGCTGCCACTACTGCTGCTGCCACTACTGCAGCTGCCACCACTGCAGCTGCCACTACTGCTGCTGCCACAACTGCAGCTGCCACTACTGCTGGTGCCACTACTGCAGCTGCCACAACTGCAGCTGCCACCACTGCTGCTGCCACCACTGCTGCTGCCACCACTGCTGCTGCCACTACTGCTGCTGCCACAACTGCAGCTGCCACCACTGCTGCTGCCACAACTGCTGCTGCCACAACTGCAGCTGCCACCACTGCAGCTGCCACAACTGCTGCTGCCACCACTGCTGCTGCCACAACTGCTGCTGCCACCACTGCAGCTGCCACAACTGCTGCTGCCACCACTGCAGCTGCTACTACTGCTGCTGCCACCACTGCAGCTGCCACTACTGCTGGTGCCACTACTGCAGCTGCCACAACTGCAGCTGCCACCACTGCTGCTGCCACCACTGCTGCTGCCACCACTGCTGCTGCCACTACTGCTGCTGCCACAACTGCAGCTGCCACCACTGCTGCTGCCACAACTGCTGCTACCACAACTGCAGCTGCCACCACTGCAGCTGCCACAACTGCAGCTGCCACCACTGCTGCTGCCACAACTGCTGCTGCCACCACTGCAGCTGCCACAACTGCTGCTGCCACCACTGCTGCTGCCACAACTGCAGCTGCCACTACTGCAGCTGCCACTACTGCTGCTGCCACAACTGCAGCTGCCACTACTGCTGCTGCCACTACTGCAGCTGCCACTACTGCTGCTGCCACTACTGCAGCTGCCACCACTGCTGCTGCCACCACTGCAGCTGCCACTACTGCTGCTGCCACCACTGCTGCTGCCACCACTGCTGCTGCCACAACTGCTGCTGCCACCACTGCAGCTGCCACAACTGCAGCTGCCACCACTGCTGCTGCCACCACTGCTGCTGCCACCACTGCTGCTGCCACCACTGCAGCTGCCACTACTGCTGCTGCCACTACTGCAGCTGCCACAACTGCTGCTGCCACAACTGCAGCTGCCACTACTGCTGCTGCCACAACTGCAGCTGCCACCACTGCAGCTGCCACTACTGCTGCTGCCACTACACCAACTACACCAACAGGTAACAATCATTGTTTAACATTTCGTAAAATATATGAATGTGTATGAGATTTTGACCTGTTCACTCATGCAGGCAAATTGTATTGAATGAAGCGGCGGTGGGGCGGCGGTGGCTCAGGGGTAGAGTGCCTGGATGGTAACCGTAAGGTTGCCAGTTCGAACCCGGGCTCCCCCAGAGTTACTGTCGAAGTGTCCTTGAGCAAGACACTGAACCCCTAATTGCTCCCGATGTGCTAGTTGGTGCCTTGCATGGTTTCCGCTGCCATCGGTGTATGAATGGGTGAATGTAATGCACAATCTCTGTAAAGTGCCTTGGATAAAGGCGCTATATAAATGCACCATAAAATGAACAAATCCCACGTCATATATTTATTATTTACACAAAGGTTTATATTTGTCACCATCCCACAATCGGAGGTTGAGGTTCTTCACACACTACAGACACCACGACAGCTCCATGGCCCTCACTTTTTTTTCTTCAATACTGCAGTGAATAATTGTTTTTCAAACACTGCTGCTGAACCCATATGAATTGTGTGTTTGATTTCAAAGATCCTTGTTCTTCAAACCCATGTGGCAGTGGGAGCACCTGTGAAGCTCGTGCAAATGGCATAATATGCTTGTGTTTGGCTGGCCAGTACTACGACGATAAACAGCGGAGCTGTCAGCATGGTAAGTGTATACCACTATAATGTGTCTGTTTCAGAAGATCACAGTTACATAGTCAAATGAAGATGGTGAGAAAAAGCAGAACTCATCATCTGTCAGCTGTAACCTGTGTCTCTATTAGTCCAGGTGTACTTCAGTGTACTTGCATTGAAGTCTGCCTCATCTCACCTGAATGACTGAGAGTATTTGTCTTTGTCCTCCTTCTCAAATGTCAATTTCTGTTCAGAATCATTAATCTGATCAGTGCAATGGTTAGTTTCATTTCTAAATGCTAACTTAAGCTCCAGTCTCACTGTTACTGTTTATTTCTAGAATAATATCATAATGATAGGTTGACGAGACACAAGGGAGAAATATATGAGAGCATACTGTAGTGCGACCACCTTAACTAAACATAAAATATCTAACATTTTTGTACATAGTCATACTACTACTAACTACACAATAGTAATGGTAGAACTATTCCCTGAGTGCCTCTCTAAACTGATAAAGACAAACTGGAAGGTTACTTCAGTAACCATGATTCCTTAAGTAAGTGAGCGAAATGCTTCGCCATATGGGGAACGCATAGGGCGAAGCATTTCGTGAAACGAAACTTAACGGAACACAATGGTTGTTCAATAACATTATGCCATTTTTTATAACCTTTTAAAGAAAGATATCCCTGAAGTGGTGCAAAAACGTTGGCATGCCTTATTTAAAACCTCATATTTTCATCTTTCAGCCAAGACTTTCCCTGCAGTTTTTACCCTCTCAACAGAGCCCTATATAAAGGAGTATGAAGATAAAACATCAGTGATATTCATAAACATGGCTAAAAGAATTGTTGATGCGGTAAGTTGTCAAACCTGCCCATGTGGTTGTAATACAATTTTTGCTTCTGCTAGATTTAGATGATATATGAAAGAAAATAATATTCATGAATAAATAATACAATCTGTACGTTTTATGTATGTCCTCTCCCTCTCCCGAGGTACAATTTGTATTATATACAGTGTTGGAAAGTAACTGAAGTAACTTACTTAAAGTAATATTATAACTTTCTTCCAGTAACTCTAATATAACTAAATACTTTAATTACTGCTTGAATGGTTATTAATGGTAGACTGGGTTGGGATGCAGTTGGTTTGCAGGCTGATGATCCGGTCTAGATCCCTAGAGCAGAAACGATGCACACTTACTTGTCTCTACATGAATTATCAGATGCAGAATGGCGGGAACAAAGTGGGTAGTGTCTAGTCTGACACTTTTGGGGACAAAAGATGCAATTACTGGGGTAGAGGGAAAAAAGTATGTAAAGTAATAATATAACTTTTTGAATGAACTGTTATTATGTAATATATAACAGTTTTTTTAAATTATTATATATATTTTCTTTATCATTATACAGTATATCAGGTAAGCATCAGACATAGCATCTGTCTAAAGGGTAATTGCAATGTTGTTGAACTAAAGATGCCAGTGCATCTATAGCATCTAGCATCTGGTTAAAATAACATTTTATTCGTTCAAATATGTCCCTTAGAGTAGACGAGTATGGCACGTTTATCTAAATAGAATCATACCCGTGTGAAGTGAGTGGTGCAACTCCGTGTGGGGGTCCTCCCATGGGGTCCGCGGAAGTTCCAGGCCCACGGGAAGGCGCGCCGCTCAGGGGGCCGGCCCGGTTCACATTGAGAATAAGACGTGGTTATTAAAGGGTAAGACCACTTTTTTTGAGGTTTGGGTTGTGTAGTTACTTTGCCATGATGCAATTCCAAATGTGGACAAGAAATAAAAAATAACTGCTCCAGTGATTAGAAATTGATAATTCAAAATATGCTCCTCATTGACTTACATTGTAGCTAAAACAGCTCTCAAAGTCACTCTTTTAGTACGTAAACAAACACAAACAAAGTTGATTCAGACAATATAGAGCATCACCAAAACTCATGTGGTTTTATTTTTTCATAAAAATGTTATCTTTTTACTATTTGAAGATCAGGATCCGGATCCACGGATCCAGTCCGGGTTTTCTTCCCAATAAAATGGACAAATCAACAGGAAGATAACATTTTTATGAAAAAATAAAACCACATGAGTTTTGGTGATGCTCTATATTGTCTGAATCAACATTGTTTGTGTTTGTTTACGTACTAAAAGAGTGACTTTGAGAGCTGTTTTAGCTACAATGTAAGTCAATAAGGAGCATATTTTGAATTATCAATTTCTAATCACTGGAGCAGTTATTTTTTATTTCTTGTCCACATTTGGAGTTGCATCATGGCAAAGTAACTTCACAACCCAAACCTCAAAAAAAGTGGTCTTACCCTTTAATGGATACAAACATTGTTAGGTAGAGAACAAATCAACTTTGTACCATATCATCTGAATAGTGTGGCTATTTATAAAGTTCATTGGTTATAGTAATACTGGTAGTTCATTATAGTCCTTCATATTGCAAATACAAAAGCACATTGAAATGTGTGGTGTTGTTGTGTACAGTATTAGTATTAGTAGTAGTAGTTGTAATTGTTTTGCATGTTGTAATGTAAAATAATATGACACATGAATTGAAAGTAAGTGAAGGTGAGATGATTACTTGGCTAAATTTATTTCTCTTCCATATTAAAGGTTGAGAGAGTTTTTAACAGCACACCAGGTTACATTACATCCATTGTGCTGAAACTCAGGTAATTGGATTTCTGGAATTAATATTTCTTGCTGCATAATTTCTTTATATGCTATCATCATTGACACTAGTACTACTACAGTATGTGCATGCAGATGGACGGATCTGTCTGTCTGTCTGTCTGTCTGTCTGTCTGTCTGTCTGTCTGTCTGTCTGTCTGTCTGTCTGTCTGTCTGTCTGTCTGTCTGTCTGTCTGTCCGTCCGTCCGTCCGTCCGTCCGTCCGTCCGTCCGTCCGTCCGTCCGTCCGTCCGTCCGTCCGTCCGTCCGTCCGTCCGTCCGTCCGTCCGTCCGTCCGTCCGTCCGTCCGTCCGTCCGTCCGTCCGTCCGTCCGTCCGTCCGTCCGTCCGTCCGTCCGCTCACTTGCAAGGTGCATTGGTGCTATGGCTAAAATGTTATAATGGTCAATAATGCCTGTCACCTTTATTATATATTAGCCGTCTCCAAGGAGAAAGACGCGCCTCATGGTTACCAAGGGAGGAAAACCATGGTGTCGATGCAACTGTGGAGAACATCTTTGAAAGCACTTCAAACATCACAGACAGTGAAGTTAACGTACTGAATGATAAAACCACTCAGCAGGAAGGGCTATTGGGGAATGCAACATATGAAGGTAAATGACACACACAAATTATTTGACAGATTCCCTTTCCCGTGTAAAATGTATCTAATTTGATACAAACAATACAACCTATATGTCTATAATCTGTAAGGGATAATGTATGGTTGGGTGGTCATCGTAGATAGATAAATCACAGACAGGGTGATTTTGATTTATCTATAAACGGTGACCACCCAGCCATATACATTATCTCGCTTATTACATACATACAGTAATACACAAAATAATAAATTGACCCAAAAGTGACAATTTCCTTGCTTACGATAATGAAAGTATTCCAAGTTGGCCCCCGCAAACGGTTAGGAAGTGAGTGTTGATCAAATGGAATCCATTTTCGGGTACTGCATCGTCTATTTCTCGCTTCAAATGTTTTCAAAAACATTCTTGAAATGTTGTTTGGTTAACCCATTCTGACCGGGCATCCATTTTGGTGTCAGCATCATGTTATGCTTTAGCTATTTAAAAATAGCAGATCTACAAGCTCATATCGCGCCACCGAGTGGCGCGATACGAGCTTGTAGGTCTGCTATTTATTTTTTTTATCGAAGAACGACTGACATTTTTAGAATCTGATCTCAGGTCAGAATGGGTTCATCAGACCCAGTGTGTGTCCAGCGGAAACCTCGTATGAATCTGATCTCAGGTCAGAATGGGTTAAATTACATTGTGTGTTAGTTTACAATCCAAATCCAAGCAGCAGCAGCGCAGCGGCTGCAGCCAGGTGCTCCGAGGCTTCGATTAGACATCAGTCTGTTATGAAGCGGAGCGGTCTGTTATCAAGAAATAACACACCGCTGAATTTGGGCGATTTACCCATTAGAATCAAGCATTCAACCAAGCCGTGTAATAAAATGTTATACAACAATAGACATAATTGCACAACCTCTGCCTATGTAGGCCTATAGCCTATTACTGACCCTGAGTGCTTTAGCTAATAGCTAATAACAATTAAAAGGGACTAAATCAGAGTGTCATTTATTATGATTATTGTTTTGATATAGTAAAGTATGTTAAGGAAAGAAATACTGATATCAAGCTCTTCTGGTCCTTTTATTTACAGCCAAAGATATGTGTTCTCTGTATCCATGCGATCGTCAAACTACGACTTGTAAATCTGCCGACGGCACCTTCAATTGCACGTGCCATCCTGATTACATTAAGGTTCTCTTCAGTGTACCGTTAAGAGTATGTCAAGGTGAGTCGTGATATTTGACTTTTGTGTGTCTGTGTCAGACTGTCAGTACAAACTTGCTTGTCTGTCTGTTGTATGGTTGTTTAAATCATCATCGTTTGTCCTTCCAAGCCTAACACACATTATTGTTTGTTTGTTTATTATTATTATTACTATTATTATTATTATTATTATTATTATTATTATTATTATTATTATTATTATTATTATTATTATTATTATTATTATTATTCCATATTCCATATTTAGGCCATATTGAGCCCATAGTCATTTTGGGGTCACACAACTGTTTGCGAGTAGGCCTAAATATCCCCTTTTCTTAAAATTATTATAAAAAAAATATTAGTTTAAAAGGTTGTTTTTTTGCCGTGCGACACACAGAAGACACAGGAGACACAGAGGACGAGGAGACAGCTGTCTCTCAGGTGTGACCGTGTGAGACATTTAGCAGTGAGAAGTGATGGGACAGTGTATTCCGACCAAAGTTACTTCAGGTTTTGCTTGTTACACATATATGACTCTACCATTCTAGTATTAGGTTGTCTCAATTCATCTAAACTTTTGACAAAATAATTACTAACAGGGAATGTTTGTTAACTAAGTTCCAAGTAATTGAGCATTCTTGAGACACTGTATTGTATATGAAGCTTTATTGAAAAGGATATCCCTGTGAGATGTATCCTACATCTCCTACAAAAAACAGCAAATACAATAGACGGAACAACACAACAAATACATCCATGCATGCAAAACAGAAGCAAAAAACTGGCCGCTCCCACCCCACCTGATCACCCATAGAATAACTGTTTGAATATGAGGGTAGACGCTTTAAAGATATTGAAGGAGTTAATAGCTCTGAGGGAACTGGGAAGGTTGTTCCAGTCGCCTGGAGCTTTATATTTAAAAGCGCTTTGACCAACTTTTACTAATTTTGGTGAGGACAATGAAGTAAGGATACTGTGACAGCATTCTTCACACTATGGACATGAAAAAATGTCTTTTTCTTCCTTTGACAGCTTGTCCCAGTGGCCAAAAGGCCAAGGTGGATGGTGTCAGCTGTGAATGGTAAGTGTATACAAATAATATCTGATAGATTTTATTCAGCCATATTAAACTTTCCTTATTAGAATTATACTCTCTACCAAGTAAGTTAAATACTGTGTATTATAGGACAAGAATCAGATGGTTGATTTATTTGTAATTATATGATTTATATTTGTAAATTTAAATTTAGTTTAATAGGTGGTATTTGAGGTTAAAGAGGTTGTATTTTCTTCTAAAACGACACTATTCTGATGGTTAGCAATAGCATTATTATATATCTTAAGGAATATATAACACATGGCACTGGGTGAAAAGAAAACTGGGTTACAAAATCGTGGGATAAAAAAAGAAGGAATATATAACAGGATGCCATTTCACACGCAGGCACGCACGCACGCACGTCGCACGCACACACACACACACACACACACACACACACACACACACACACACACACACACACACACACACACACACACACACACACACACACACACACACACACACACACACACATACGCATACAGTACACACACACACACGCGTTGCAACCACACACAGAGAGACTAAATGTTTCACACTAAACTCAAGCGTTTAGGTCCTAAACACTTATTTGTAACACTTTTTAAACGTGTCACAGTGTTTAGATTATAAACGGAAGAGCATGTTTAAATGCCATGATTGCACTAGTCCTGTCCGCCCATGGTTCTGTCGCTGGGACGGCGGAAGGTTTCAACAGCAGGCGCTGGCATCGCGGTCCACCCCCCACCCACCCCCTGCCCTGGACAGTGAGGAAAAAAGAGGTGTTAAGGTGCCAGACTTGGATGGTTAGAGGGGCGCGATTACATACAAAGTCAATGCAAGACGAGAATTGCACGAACGGGCGCGGCGCGACCTGGTGCGGTACAAACGGGTCGAACCGAGGCGAATATAATATATTCAGGTCCGATTCCTCATGGGGGCCAAGGCCCACTGGGCCCCACAGACTCTACGTCACTGCACACACACACACACACACACACACACACGCACACACACACACACACACACACACACACACACACACATACTTTAACTATTTATTCCTGTCTTCCAGGTGTCCATTTGGGTATTCTGGGTTGAACTGCAGTGAACGTAAGTGTATGCAGTGTGTGAAAACACATTTGTGTAGTTTACAGTTCTACTAGTATGCTACTAGTTCTGTATTACAGTATACTTCTGCTTTAGATAGCAGGCCAGGGAGTGGCATTTGTACTGCATAATAATAAATGTCAACGAACTAACAATAATTTCCCTCCATCCATCCATCCATGTCTCGGAATGTTTCAGATTGGAAACTGGCACTGACAATTGTGTGCCCTGTCCTTGCGGGACTGCTGCTCATAATGTTCGTCGTTACGCCTTTCATGGCACGCAAGTGAGTTCGAACTCAATCATCAGTCATTACTGCTTCTGCATTTATATATATATATTGTTGATTGATATAAATCCATGCACTCCCTTAGACTCTCACAGAAGAAATCCAAGAGTGCAGATGTCAGCTCCTTGGAGTTGAACAAGGGCGCACCAGCAGGCGCAGCAGTGCCCTGGGTCGCACGCGCCACGTCTGCCAACAATGTCTGGGGCCGTAGCACAAACCTGGACACGGCCCCAAGCTACGGCAGGCAAAACCTTGTCCCCACAGGCAGTAACCTGGTGAGGCACCCATGTGTGTGTGTGTGTTGTGGGACTATGGTCTATGGGTGACTGTGTGCATTTGTGTGAACTAGACCTGTACGTGCTCGTTGTGCTACTCGAGAGCGATGCAACTGGGGAACCTAATAATACCCGCTGTCAACTTGTCATAGCGGTGATAGCAGCCGTTTTAACTATCTGTCTGTGTCCCTCATGGAGATCTCTGTATTTGTCTGTCTGCCTGTGTGTGTGAAGAGTGCAAACCGATTGTCGTTAAGTAATCAATTTGCAGGTGTGGGGTTGCCATGGCAATCAATTTGGCTGAGGCAGAGGCTGGAAATTGCACAGGTGGGGGGATTTAGGCTGATTAGGCCCACTGGCAGAGCCTGACCAGAGCCTTTTGGGGTGGTTCTGGAGAACCGTAGGTCCGACCGACTCGATACCGGGCACTGCACTCCCTGCGGGGGAGTCCAGACGCGTAACTAGATGTCAGTGCGCCCCCAACGCAGGCTGATCAGCGCCGTCTAAATCAGTACGTGTCTGATTTGATCTCTTTTTCAATTGAATCAAGCCAGTAGCAGGTGCTGCACTACCCAGGATCCCACGGGCCACAGCTAAGAAGCGAGACACCAACCTAGCTCCAAGCAACAGCGGGCAACACCTTATCCCCATAAGCAATAGCTCGGAAGCCTTTGGCACATGGGTGAGTGTGTGCGTGCGTGCGTGCGTGCGTGCGTGCGTGCATGTTTGTCTGTGTGAATGCGGATTATGCGGGCCTATGGGTGAGTGTGTGTACATTTGTGTGAATGAAGGCCTATGCTTGTAGGTGAGTGTGTGTAAATGTGTGTGATTGAAGGCTATATGCTTGTACGTGAGTGTGTACAGTACGTGTCTGATTTGATCTCTTTGTCAATGGAATCAAGCCAGTAGCAGGTGGTGCTGGTGCTGCACTACCCAGTATGCCACGGGCCAAGACTAATCTGAAGCATGATGACGCCAACCTAGAGATGACCACACGCAGGCGCAGCCAGGTTCCCACAAGCGGTAACGCGGTGAGTAGAACCACCAGACTCAGTCAAATCTACATCACGTTGAGAAAACATATTAACATATTAAGTGTTGTAATTAGTTAAACAATTAATTAATTAAAGAAATACTGTTTTTGCATTGTAGCGGATGTACGAAATGCGGAGCCCATACGTGCGGAAGGACGGCCAGGCGACACCGTATGCTCCAAATCGTGCCCAAACCCATGTGGTCAGAACCGGGCTCAGTAGTGGTCAGACCAACGCTGACTACATACACGATGATGGAAGGAGACTCAGTCACTAGGTTTTCACAATCACTGAGCCGAAGAATGACATTTACCAATCGGAAAACGAATTTGTTCATGGTTTTGTTTTTAGTTTTTCAAACTGCTATTTCAAATGTATTCAATCAATCAATTCCACATCATAAATGTTTTACACATGTAAAACCATTAAACAAATAAACCAACAACCAGAACTCGCCGCAAGGTACTGGTACTTGGCAGCTTTCATGAGTGTGTCCAGTGGAGCAAAATGTCGCTTAACCCCAATAAATGCTAGGTCCTCTCTATCACTTTCCTAAAGAACACACCTGTGCCCAGATGGTATAGAGAAAATCACACCCGTGTGAAGTGAGTGGTGCAACTCTGTGAACTTCCAGACCCACAGGAACAAGCCCAGGGTGCAGGCCAGGTTCCGGCGAGCTGCCCCCCCGGTCCAAAACTGTCGAGAAATGACAGAGTGACCATATGGGGGTCCCCGGAACATCGCCGAACTACAAGCTCACAACGTGGTGCGAAGCGACACGTTGTGAGCTTCTAGATCTTCATTAATTTGGGTCACGGCTATACAGGTAAACGGAAAGCCAGATGTGGAATCAAAACAAACATTTAATCCC
This sequence comes from Protomyctophum parallelum, assembly GCF_964188405.1. NCBI lineage: Eukaryota > Metazoa > Chordata > Actinopteri > Myctophiformes > Myctophidae > Protomyctophum > Protomyctophum parallelum. Next base: position 4,763,218 of record NC_139719.1, read on the forward strand.
ATCATGATACAATAACAGATCCTAGATCTCTTTCCTCATGACATTGACCTGACTGTATGCTCGTTTAAATATGGTTTTGAAACATTTTCACTGTTGTTATTTATTTTATTTTATTTATATTATTTAGACTTTGAAGATTTTGCGGGGTTTTTTTTTATTTGTTATTCCTGTAATGCCCATGCGTTTCGGTGTACAGTACCTCCCTCACATGTGGATAATAATAAATGACTGTAACCTAGAATGTACAGTAAAGTAAATGTATTACTTTCAGCTGCTTTTGCCCATACATTTGTCTGCTGTGAAAACAGTGATTGTCCCCTTCATTGAGAAAGTGTATTAGTTGTCTTGTGTAGGCCTACAGGTAAATACTGAATAATGTCTTCATTGACCGTCCTTGTATCATCTAATTGAACTTTACCTCATTGGCTGTCTAGCAATTATTTAAAGTTTAATTACGACATAAGAGTACACATGCAAAATGTATAGACTAGAGATGTATTTCTTTTAGAAGGCATTCATAGACTTTTCCTCTTGAGACTCATCATGAGTTCATGATATGAGGCATAATTTCAGGTTTTTGTCTACTGCGCGTGTGCGTGCGTGTGTGTGTGTGTGTGTGTGTGTGTGTGTGTGTGTGTGTGTGTGTGTGTGTGTATGTGCGCATTTGTAAATAATTGATAGGTGATTCTTGCAATAAATAAATGAAATGGAAGTGGTTGGATGCAGTTAGGAAATGGTCTAATGCGTGTAACATCATCAAACCCAGAAGTTATGCGGGAACGCCTACTGAGTGGCAAAAAACTACTTTCTGGCAATGACATCCAAACAGAAAAGTTCGATTTGACATTGCATTAAACAATGTTAAACAACATTAAACTCACTTTGTCACTAATTTTACCACTCGATTTGCCATTCACTTTATGCATGTGCATACCCTCTACCTCTATAGTCTATTAGCTACCTGCACATGGTTATCCCCAAGTCCCCAAATTAGAATAGCTCAAAACAAAACAGAATGCAGTTCACGTATATGGGCATGTGGGGGTGTAGTCAACGGAAGTTGTAGGTAGGTAGGTGGAACAGTGTCTTGGGGCTGGTCTAGCTGCAGTGTTAACCCATTCTGACCTGAGATCAGATTCATACGAGTTTTCCACTGGACACACACTGGTCTGATGAACCCATTCTGACCTGAGATCAGATTCTAAAAATGTCAGTCGTTCTTCGATTTTTCTAAAAATAGCAGACCTACAAGCTCGTATCGCGCCACTCGGTGGCGCGATATGAGCTTGTAGATCTGCTATTTTTCAATAGCTAAAGCATAACATGATGCCAACACCAAAATGGGTGCTGATGTCAGTGCCACTTGGATAATCTAAAATATCTAAAACCAGAGATTACACAAGAAATAACGCCAGGAAAGTGTTCTAAATCTTATAAAGGTCATTGATATATATTCTTTTGCTAAAAGGGTGAAGTGTCCCCCCGAAAATAGCTGATCTACAAGCTCTCAACGCGTTGTAGTGTCCCGCGTTGTGAGCTTGTAGATCGGCTATTTTCGGCATTTCTTTCACCATAGTAAATGCTGCATTTCACTATTTTTGTCCAAAAGTGCCGTCTTACGGAATTGCACAAGTAGAAGTACAAAGTACAAAAGTTGAAGGGGAGGAAATGTTTTTCGTTTTTCTTTTGTCTTGAAGGGCCATGTTTTGCACAATAACAGTCTTTTCATTATGTCTGCCCACGATCTCTGTGATTCATACAGTACGTTTGTTTACCCCACAGTCACTGATACTAAAATCTGATATTTTATTTATTTATTTTTCTATGAATCTGTGACTTGACACCCATACTGTCATAAAACGAAAATAAAAAGATTTTGAAAAGAAAGAAGTACAAAAGTATCGGCATCAAATTGTACTTAAAGTACTCATATTGCAGAATGTCCCATTTCACGAGTTCAAAATGTGTACAAAATCTTTAGAAAATAGCCGATCTACAAGCTCATAATGTGTTGGATCGCGACGCATCCAGACCCACAGGAACGCGCATCCAGGGTGCCAGGCCCGATTCCGGCGAACCGCCCGTGTCCGAAACGGTTGAGAAATGACAGAGTTACTGTGTAGGGGTCCCTCTACTGTACTGTACTGTACTGTACTGTACTGTACTGTACTGTACTGTACTGTACTGTACTGTACTGTACTGTACTGTACTGTACTGTACTGTACTGTACTGTACTGTACTGTACTGTCACAGTACTATACTGGCACACCCGAAATCACCATATATACAGTTAATATGTGCGTGTGTGTGTGTGTGTGTGTGTGTGTTAGGTTACGCACAGGTGGTGAAAAACAACCATGCTGTTTTCGTGCTCAGACGCACCCAGCCAGCTACCCAGGCAGGCAGCCATGAGCCACTCACACACATAGTCACTTAAGGAAGTGTTTGCACCACTTAAAAAAAGTTTCTATGGAGTCTATGGTCCTGATTCTTCAAAAACGAAATGCGCCAGAGTGTAACGGTGGCGGAAACAGATATCGTATTTATCCGTCCGATCAAGCTACGTTGAGATGACGTGTTATTCAGAGAGTGGTGTGTACCACAGGTGCGCAGGTGTATCGCAGGTGTATGTCATACTGAATGCAGCGGGTGCAAAGTGATCGGAAAAGCACCCGACAACCTCATCTGCATTGATCCACGCCCAATTTCATACCATAAAAGGCTTCAAGCATGACTCAGCAGACAGCAGTTTGTCTGAGATCACAGCCGCGGTCACTGCTATCGAAGCTTGCAACGGTGCGTGCTCCGCTGAAGCAATATAATTATAATTTATTTAATTAAGTTCGGGACCAAGGCGGGTGCTCTCTATGCAGAGGTAAAACATATCCGATATTTAAAATATCTGATATGTCAATGCAAAAGTCGTCTTTTCAGAGAGAGCGAGAGAGAGAGAGAGACGAGAGAGGGAGGGGGGCTGCATGGGCCCTCGACACTGTTGCGCGATAAAGAACAGTAGCCCATAGCCCCATACATTCATAAGTAAATATATTATAGGCCTACCTCGTAGGCCTGGGATTCTCTTGTCTGAAGAAATTATAATCCAGTGAGTTTATCCAGTGAGTTAAACTATTCTGTGTGTGGCATCCATGTGATCAATATCAATATACATTATTATAAATTCTGTCTGTCTGTCCGTCATGTTCACGAGTGGAGGTGAGCTGGTTTAAAACTGATATGACTGGCCGACTTTCAAACACGCTGCATTCATTAGGCTATAAATGTGGTCTTCTATTTTTTATATAGGGCTAATTAGCCCTATTCATTTTCCAATGTGAATCGGATCGGCAGCACGCTGCTGTCTGCCCCCCCCCCCCCCCCCCCCCCCCCCCCACACACACACACACACACCGAAACAACGTTAGATTCGTACAGTGCAAAATGCAGATAAGTGTAGGCCTATGTTCTTATTATAATTGTGAGTTTGTTTTTTAACATGCAGTCCGCGAGAGCCGATCTACAAGCTCACAACGCGTTGCACTGCGAGTAGCCTAGAGAAGGCTGTCCAGTGAGCAGCGCAATCGCGCATGGCATGCTATAGAAATATCCTAATAAATAAATAAAAAAGGTGTCGGGGCTTGCAGGGGCAGTTTCCTTATGGGACTCTATAGGCTAACTTGCCTCTAGAATGCATGCATTAGGCATACAAGTGCACTCGGCTTTTATATATATATATATATATATATATATATATATATATCGTTTTTTTATGTGCTGATCGACCAATATGTTGGGGGCACATGCCTACATATTTTATCTGAGATTTGGGGACTATTTATTGATTCAGCATGAAGACTAAAGCCTTCTGAATAAATCTATATGCAAGTGTATGCTTCCGCAAATTTCTCCGCCACCTAAAGAGGTGGCGGAGGATTTAGCGGAGTTTCCGACGAACCAAAGTAAGCGTCAAGTTCACGGCCATTTCCATGAATTCCAAATTAATGTGGGAAATCCACGTAAATGCCTTTCCGCCAGCGTCACGGCAATATATCAGCGGAAACACGTTGAAGAATCAGGCCCTATGAGAGCCAGGTAGAACAAACACTATTTCGGGACGACTGCGACCATTGTGAAATACTTGGCACAGGAAAATAAAAGACATATCTCTTAATAAGAGATATGTCTAAGAGACTCTTATTGTTTTCTGCTGTGTTGCTTTTCGATGTGTACGCCTGACTGACAACCAAATCTGACCATACGGGGTTAGGGTTTAATGCCTCAATAAAATATAAAATATAGTGTGCAGATTGGAAAACTACTCTTCCATATTGTCATCTTTTATATTCCTGTACCGATTAACTGACAGGACGCAATCGTTTAGATAGTGAAATTTGTTCAAGTTAGTCCAGCTGGCTGCCATATGGACATATATGGACATATGTATTTCACAGAACTTCCGGTTCCAGTTTTGACTCATGCGATATGGCCTGTAGTGTAGGCCTTTCTTCTATCATAGCCTTGGTGAACTGGCCAGAGGAAGCAGGAACCTTTTTGTGAGGTGGTCACATATGTTAACTTGAGGAAGTAATTAGGTTGATTGAGGGCATGCAGTGAGAGCTCAGAGAGCTCAGGATTTGAAATCCCCTGTCAGTAAGTAAATAATTTGTCACCTGAGTAATGAATCAGTCAGTGCACCGCTTTGGATTGAATTGAATTCTGCTGTAAATGGGGATAACTCATTTGGATTAGGCTACTTACACCTGCCTAAATGCTGCAAATAGGTGTAGTCAGACCTGTTACTCAGGTCACATTCATACCAGAGAGCTTTGCTGCGATTAAAACGAATCCTGCTGCGCATTGTCAGAAAGTGCGCTTCGTTTGGCAGGTGTGAAGGCTCATTCGAATCCTAATGCGCAGCAAATAACCGCATTTTACTCCGCCCAAAAACGTGGGTTTCGCTTCGCTTCGAATCGCACTTGATTACGATTCGGTGCAGGTGTGAATGCAATCCGCAGTAAATAAAGGAAATGAAGCAAACATAATGTGGCGGGTGAGGAGCTGAACACAGTTGGAGACGGAGAAGGCATATTTTACGCAGCGCAAAGATGTCCCGTTACTGTGGATAGACGTGGTCGAATAAGGAGACTGAAGCCCTGATCGAAATGAGGACGTGTACATTAATCAATTGCTTAAGAAAACACATAAAAACACTGCAGTGTATTATAGCCTACATAATATTCTGTCTGTCTGTCTGTGCGTGCCGTAAACATGGAGTGCTGTCACTGTGTGGGACTGGGGAGTTATATCAGTGCGCTCATGCAGCGCTGTGCTGCATGCCCAAAAGAACAGTGTGTGGCGGCTGCGTGAGTAGAGAGAGAGAGAGGGGGGGGGGGGGGGGGGTTCCCAGACGGCACGACACATGCACGTTATGAGTGTAATTATATCACCATAGATTTCACTGTGTAGGCTATAGTTTATGAATGGAACACATTGATAAAGGTCCCCCCTGCTGCGTTTCCAATTGCTGCGAATGACAGTGTGAAGGCAAACCGCAGCCAATTAAATATGCAAGAATCCCAAGAATCATACGGATCTGAGTCTACCGAAGTATTAGGTGAGAATCTGACCTTAAAAACGTTTGATATTATAGTTATACTAGACCTGTACCTGTGCCCGTCACAGTCGGCCACCGGCCTACTTGGGAACCTAATGATATGACGTTGTCATAGCACCCGTCAGCCGGTGTCCCACATGGAGATCTGTGTATGTGCCTGTGTGTGAAGACTACAAACTGAAACGTTTACTTTGCAATCAATTGGGCCCACTGGCAGAGCCTGATTGGTTGAGCCTCGGACAAATTAAGCCAACTCGGATGGTGTCAAGTCATGACAATAAACACAATTTCTTGGGCCGAACAAATAATTAGAAGAAAAAAAGGGCAGGGTACAATTATTTTCTTTTGCTGTTTTTCTTCTTTCTTCTATTCTACAGATTGGTCACAATTACATTTTATTCATGGAAAGGTTACATTGTCACTTTAAGATCATCAGCTATTTTGTTTTGGTGTTATTTGGAGAACAGGGTATATTCTGTCTACCACTGTATCACTGTATCTGTGATGCAGTGCTAGAACATTCATGTTAGAATAAAATAATGTGTTTAGGGTCTCAAACAGTTAAGGTCAGATCTACAAATTCACGAGTCAGCATGTGTTGTGAGCAGCTTGTAGCTTGTTAATTTTGCTGTTCTTGCACAACACTATATAATGTGTCTATGTTGGTTCATTGGTATATTAACGAAATTACCACAATTATTACAAAAACATGCTTCAATAAGTCAATTATGAATCAATATAATGATTGCTAAGAAATGATCGATAGTTGCAGCCCCAAATGTGTTCAAATACATATGAATAGTATGAGCTATTTTCAAAGGAGGAGTTAAATCCCTTCTATGTCACATGGAAATGACCAGTGGTGGTGACTTCTTGCTGACGTACAGCCAATTTCCCGACTGGTAAAAAGTTAATCTTAGATGAAGTTTATGAAAAAGACAGACCCATAAAATGCTGTATTCTTGTGTTTCATGCATAATTGGACCTAAGGGTAGACTTCTTGCTCCTGAATGCCTCATCATTCATTGAGTTTCGGTGGCTGTTAAGGGACTCATCGTATACATACAGTATTTAGCATGATTGTATCGATTCTTTCAAACTAAACCCCAGGACATTCAGAAATGGCCCTTAAAGGTCTTAATATTTTGTCTATTCTATTACTCTTCCAAGGGATCCATCTCGTTCAAGGTTTGTACAGGCTATATTATTTTAAAAACAATGTATATTCTAGTAATATGGATTAGACTTTATCGTTTTGTGTATTGCACTAGTGGTTTTGCAAATTTGAATGAATCTTTCATTGTTGGATAATGTACTGTAATAATTGAAAAAAAGTTTAAATCCCAAATTGGATGTAAAACTGACACCTGCTCTGATAAAATGATTACTGATATAAATGTAAAACTCACATATTACATCTTTAGGACTCCCTTGTTTATGACTATCCTTTATTGCTTCTAATGCCCATTAGTGAACCATATGTTTTATATGCTTTTAAACAAGCAACATATTTAAAATATATCTTTAATATCAATCATTATTTAAGGTTCAATATAGGCCTAAGTGCATTTTTCCCTGACCTCTTTATTGAATGAGTGAACATGTCAAGGACCAAATTGATGCATATTAGGCCGTGGATACCCCCATTTGAAAAGCTTTTGTAACAGAAGATATTTATTGTTAGATCAGATTCAGTAAACAGAATTCAACTGTCTGCGCTGTACAGTAGGTGGGGAGATAACATGAAATGTATGATGTAAATATTATTTCTTACACAGTCAATATACTCTCTTTTGGCTAACTTCCAGCCAGGGAAATAATAGTGAAATTAAACAGTTCCTGATTTTGCTGAGGACATCGTGGAGCCCCCACTTTCAGAACCACAGACCAGTAGAGGCCATTGTGTCTAGTTCAGCAGATTGATGCAAGGTCAAAGAAGGAGCTGTTCATTCATGGTCAAGAATTAACTATAGTTTAACACTAGGAAGGCTGAAAAAAAATCACTCCTACTCAGTCTGACTATATCGGCCCATTCGACCGCTCTCCCCCTTTATCCCTCCACCCCCGCACCACTCGTTCACACCTCTGGAGCTGGAGACGTCATTGTTGCCTACACGCACTCACTTTTATTTTTTATTTTCTTCCCTCTCTTATGAATACATTATTATACACCCAATGAAAATGTACACGTACGCTAAATATAATAGTAGGCTATAAGCCCGTTTTCAGCTAAAAGCTTTTTGTTCTCTTTTCTCCAGGCTCATACCCGCATCGAGATGAGCTAGCTCTGCGACAGCCGTGCTGTTTTCAATTAAATTACTTGCAGTATAATATTAATAAATACTACATCCTATGTATATTGTTTGTCTGTCTAATCATTCAAATGTTTTTCTGCATGCATATTGCATAGTTTATGTAAGCCTGAATTAAAGTCTGATTACGGAGGCTTTTTCCCCGTCTCACAAACAACGAAGCCTATAAATATTGTCTGAGAAGTTGAGAATTGGTGTCATGCACATATATATGCACCACACATTCCTGCTGTTGTCACCACGCGGTAAATAATGAATACTTTGTGTTAATTCAACCATGTTTATTTTTTCTTATTGTTCACAATATCAGAAAGCATGAAAGAAAGCAAATATAAAGCGGAATAAAATCAGGGAAAACACAAATCCTACGCATTAGTTTATGTTGCTATACTTAGAGACACTTGACACATGTCATTGTAAATGTTCCCGTACATGTACCACATTGGCCATGTATTGCGTAAATCCACATCTTGCCTTGGATGGGAAGAGTTGCTCATCGACCGTGATGTTTCCTCCAGGCACATAGCAAGATATGCAGTTATCTGTGAACTGATTCCAAATGTCCGTTATTGCAGCAAACTTGTCTGTTTCTTTGCGTGCTTCTCTGGTGTCCTTGTCGTCAAATCGCAGGTATCGCATTATGGATTTGAAACGGTCACGAGACATTGTTTCTCTCACCGTCTCATTCCCCCATGCCCCTTTCGCCCACAGTTGATTCAATGGATAACCAGATGTCGACATCGCACGAATGAAAAACACGCTGATGAATGCTTTCAGTTCAGTAACAGACAGATCCCATTCTTGATTCTGTCCATCACTGCGGGCAAACTTCACTGTGCAGTCTTTGACGTTTTCCAACATGTCGGGGTCAAACATACACAAAAAACTGCTCAACTCGTCGTGGATTCTGACTTTGGCAAAAGCAGTAGGACCTGGCCTGGCATTTCCCCTCACTGTATATGTATCTTTATTCTTTTCCCTTTTTGCTTCCTATATGATGAATTCCTGTTCTACTGGCTGGTAGCCTATGTCTTGTATAGGGCCTTGTATATCTTTTTATTTTAAGCATGCCGCCGCATTCTGTCAGAGCAGAGACATATTTATTTAAAATAATCCTGTCTCGCACGGCACAGCGGCACGCCATCACTATATATACAAATGACAGGGAAAAGGTGTAATGGTTATTACAACGCAAAAATATATACATAATAGGCTTTGATGTAAAGACATTTTAAATTATTATTGATTATTAGAAAAGGAAAATAAATCACCTGCTGCGGTACTGGCCCTTTCCAAGGTATGGAAATCCATTCAGGAAGTATTTGCTGTCCAGGTCGGCAGCAATCCAGAACTTAATTCCAACAGCATGCAGGATGCATAATTCTCAACTTCTCAATATTTGCCTATATTTTACAGAACATAACTTAACATTAAATGCAGTCTATTAGTATTGACTATGCATAGTATATAACTTATAACGTAAGCCTAAAACGAATCTATAAACGAAAAATAAAATAAAGAAAGAAAACCTGCACTCTCACTATTTGGTCACATTCGATCATAAAAACATTTAGGCCTACATGGGACAAGCTATATATATATATATATATTTCCCTATTTGTCTATTGGTATGTCTCTAAATGTTTTGATGAATTGAACAATGTGGACCCTGTTGTAAACAAGTGTAATGCTTCATTGGGTTAATATAGTATGTTTTTGAACGAATATTTGGGCCTAAGCAGTTTTTTGTGTGTGTGTGTGACCAGTGTTAGTCGACTCGGAATTGCAGCCATCCGTAGGTGCCCTTTGTGTCAGTGTGCGCCTGCCCAACCCCCCCAACCCCTGATGTGTGGCACCTATACGGATGGCTGCAATTCGAAGTGGCCTCTGTAAAACCTGAATCCCCCCCCCCACCCCATTTCCCGAGTCGACGAGCAACACTGGTCACACACACACACAAAAAACTGCTTAGGCCCAAATATTCGTTCAAAAACATACTATATTAACCCAATGAAGCATTACACTTGTTTACAACAGGGTCCACATTGTTCAATTCATCAAAACATTTAGAGACATACCAATAGACAAATAGGGAAATATATATATATATATATATATATATAGCTTGTCCCATGTAGGCCTAAATGTAGGCCCCCCCCCCACCCCATTTCCCCTCACTGTATATGTATCTTTTCCCTTTTTGCTTCCTATATGATGAATTCCTGTTCTGTTATAGCGCATCATTATATCAAAACCAGGCCTATACTGAATGTATTACTTTTGTTTAAATCAACTGAACTAGACCAATAAAATAGTAGGCTAGTATTTATGTTTTTCGTTAATAATAATACATGCTGAGGGAATGTGCTCCGTTCATTGGCTCTATATAGGCCGTGCGAGACAGGATTATTTTAAATAAATATGTCTCTGCTCTGACAGAATGCGGCGGCATGCTTAAAATAAAAAGATATACAAGGCCCTATACAAGACATAGGCTACCAGCCAGTAGAACAGGAATTCATCATATAGGAAGCAAAAAGGGAAAAGAATAAAGATACATATACAGTGAGGGGAAATGCCAGGCCAGGTCCTACTGCTTTTGCCAAAGTCAGAATCCACGACGAGTTGAGCAGTTTTTTGTGTATGTTTGACCCCGACATGTTGGAAAACGTCAAAGACTGCACAGTGAAGTTTGCCCGCAGTGATGGACAGAATCAAGAATGGGATCTGTGACCTGTCTGTTACTGAACTGAAAGCATTCATCAGCGTGTTTTTCATTCGTGCGATGTCGACATCTGGTTATCCATTGAATCAACTGTGGGCGAAAGGGGCATGGGGGAATGAGACGGTGAGAGAAACAATGTCTCGTGACCGTTTCAAATCCATAATGCGATACCTGCGATTTGACGACAAGGACACCAGAGAAGCACGCAAAGAAACAGACAAGTTTGCTGCAATAACGGACATTTGGAATCAGTTCACAGATAACTGCATATCTTGCTATGTGCCTGGAGGAAACATCACGGTCGATGAGCAACTCTTCCCATCCAAGGCAAGATGTGGATTTACGCAATACATGGCCAATGTGGTACATGTACGGGAACATTTACAATGACATGTGTCAAGTGTCTCTAAGTATAGCAACAGAAACTAATGCGTAGGATTTGTGTTTTCCCTGATTTTATTCCGCTTTATATTTGCTTTCTTTCATGCTTTCTGATATTGTGAACAATAAGAAAAAATAAACATGGTTGAATTAACACAAAGTATTCATTATTTACCGCGTGGTGACAACAGCAGGAATGTGTGGTGCATATATATGTGCATGACACCAATTCTCAACTTCTCAGACAATATTTATAGGCTTCGTTGTTTGTGAGACGGGGAAAAAGCCTCCGTAATCAGACTTTAATTCAGGCTTACATAAACTATGCAATATGCATGCAGAAAAACATTTGAATGATTAGACAGACAAACAATATACATAGGATGTAGTATTTATTAATATTATACTGCAAGTAATTTAATTGAAAACAGCACGGCTGTCGCAGAGCTAGCTCATCTCGATGCGGGTATGAGCCTGGAGAAAAGAGAACAAAAAGCATTTAGCTGAAAACGGGCTTATAGCCTACTATTATATTTAGCCTGTCCAACTACTAGTTACTTTGACCAACAGTATTACAAGCAGCATATAGTTCACATACATGACGAAATACGACATTAGAGTTATATATTGTCCCCCTCTATTATATAGAGGGGGAAACATTATAGGCTACGCGATGTAATTAATATATATTTGATTGATTGTGCCAAATAATCGCCTTTTTCCCTCCACCCCTCTTTACATAACTCGCTTATTTTTTGCTCATGTAAACCACGGAATTCTGGCTTGTGTATGCCCTCTCTACGAAACATATCAAGTTGAAAAGGAAATGGGGCAGCTTGCAGATTAACCATTTTCAGAAAAGTGCGTATACATTTAGGCAACAATTAATGTGCTATTGTGCTATTCTCGGCCAATTTTCTACCGATTGTCCTAATTCCAAATATATAATCCGTGAAGTGTACATTTTCATTGGGTGTATAATAATGTATTCATAAGAGAGGGAAGAAAATAAAAAATAAAAGTGAGTGCGTGTAGGCAACAATGACGTCTCCAGCTCCAGAGGTGTGAACGAGTGGTGCGGGGGTGGAGGGATAAAGGGGGAGAGCGGTCGAATGGGCCGATATAGTCAGACTGAGTAAGAGATATATGCCTAAAATCATATTTACAAAACGTTTCAAATGGGGAAAAAAACAGAGATGATTTCAATCGAATATTTAGACAAAGTCATGCAAGGGGAACTTTCTCTGGACTCCATGGGCTGAGAAAATAAACATTGAAATCTCAAATTCGGTCAGAACGGCTGCTCAGACTTCCTAGTGTTAAAGGCTCAGTCACATGCGTAAGGTCCAAATGTTGTACACAGTAGACAAAACCAGTCGCTACTACTGTCATAAACATGATAAATCATTTCTCAAGGAAGTAATAAAACAATATTTTCAATTCAGTGACAATGAATGTTAGCAATTATAATCCACTCAGTACTGTAGTAATTACTGTATGTCTTTCTAAGGTGATCCCTTTGCCCCATTTAATTCAATAAAGTCTATCATTTACACAGTGAAATTTACTCAGTGATCAGAGACGCTTTCTGCTATTTTCAAAACATTTTGAAATATTTTTAAAAACATTTTAACACAAATCTTGTAGGAGGCTCCCTGGTACAAAATATTTCCAGATGGGGGTCTGCAGGCAAATACATTATACATTTTGGGTTATTTGACATAAAAATGTTTGAGAACTATTGCTGTACTCTCCATACACTCATACATCCATGCATCCATTCTTCAAAAGGGTGTGATGATGGGGAGTTTCAGTGCGCCAGTGGACAGTGCATCGACATGGACTGGCGATGTGACGGGACTAAAGACTGCATCGATGACTCTGACGAACTCAACTGTCGTGAGTATCCCATGCTGCCATGGCTGTCTCTAATTCATGATCCATGTTATGATGCCGTCGCCCACCGGAAATGGCAGCTCTACAAGCACACAATGCGTCCCAAATGGAACATGTGTTGTGTTCTTGTAGGGTTGGCGTTAACGATAAGTATAAGTAAGTGTTCACGGACCATGTGGCCCATACTGTAGGCCAGCAGCCTCCTGTTTCTATAGTGTGAGGTGGCTTGATGCACAAGTACAGTAGGCTATATGCCCCTGCCATGATGCACAGTAGCAGTACACTACACACCCCTGGTCTGGACAGTATGTATGTTAGTATGTTGCAGGGATTTAACCACAAGCCTTGGTGCTGAGTGCCAAGCAGCGAGGCATTGGGTGCCATGCATTTTCATAGTCTTTGGTATGACTCGGCAGGGGAATGAACCCCGACCTCCCAGTCTCATGGTGGACATTAACCACAAGGCTGTTAAGCTTGCTGGTATGTTAAGCAAAACCAGGCGTAATTCAAAGAAAGCAACACAGACTTTACCAAATACATAAAATGACTAGTTATTGAAGCCTAACTACTGTAACCTGTGTGAACTAAGGCATGTTGTCTCTAATTCTTATAAAGGGCTCAAATATCTGAAGGATCAATGTAAAGACTATGAACTGTTTTCAATGTATTCTGCGTGGCAGCGCCTCCAGCTTGTACCTCGCAGCAGTTCAAGTGTGTGACGAGCGGCGAGTGCATCTCCTTGGACTTTGTCTGTGATGGGGAGGAAGACTGCATTGATGGCTCAGACGAACAGAGGAACTGTGGTAAAAAGAAAATACAGTTTCTGTTTTTTTGTGTGTGTTTTTTTTAAGATAACAAAATTATGACAGGGGCCACTTCACCACTTTTCAACTTATGTTCATATAATTAAACGATATTACCGATTGTACATATTTGTGCTGCGTGTATGTCTATGTCTCGTTGTGTATTGTTCCGTTGAGCACTTTGGATCAAGAGGAGTTGTTTTAATATGAATACGCTCCTTCCTCAACTTCCTGATTCAGGAGGACGGACATGCAGTCCAGACCAGTTCACCTGCCGAGAGGGCCAGTGCATTCCCAACACGTACAAATGTGACCATGTCAATGACTGCATCGACAGCTCAGATGAGAACAATTGCGGTAAGACATTAAGATCACCGTTGATTATCAATTCGTTAATTCACACAGTGCAAAGAGTTTGCCCGTTGGAGGTCCAAATAGAGAATCTATCTCCACTTAACCCATTCTGACCTGAGATCAGATTCATACGAGGTTTCCACTGGACACACACTGGTCTGATGAACCCATTCTGACCTGAGATCAGATTCTAAAAATGTCAGTCGTTCTTCGATTTTTCAAAAATAGCAGACCTACAAGCTCGTAGCGCGCCACTCGGTGGCGCGCTATGAGCTTGTAGGTCTGCTATTTTTCAATACTGACATCACACACATAGAGGAATGACGTCACCGGAGTAATATGCTGGCCATTGTGAAACAAAGTGTCACCGCGATATCGCATTCCTCTTCTTTAAAGCAACGTTAAACAAAATCCCAATCTATATTATGCGAACTGTAGCTCGTTAAAGTCAAACCATGCTGCTTCTGTTTGTCACTCTCAAGCAGGATTATTAGCTTTTACACATGACAGACATGTGATCAGAAATCATTTTACAATCTCTTTGTTCAAATAAACATTCCTGTCCTTATTCATCCTTGTCTTTCAGTCTTTTTAAAGAGATAACAAAGCAGTAGACTTTCCCCTTTAACTCTTTACAATAATTCAGCTTCACATTTTTTGCATTGTATTGCAAGCCTCACCCCAGCAGGAAATAACAGTGGGCAACGTGCAATAATGGCTTGCAATGTTGCTGTTGATTTTTACATTGATCGTGTGTTATCGTTTTGTTGTAGTACTTTTGGTACATGATAGGGATGTTCCGATGAGACATTTTGGCATTTAAACGTGCAATTATAAGGTGCATGTATAATATGTCTTCTGCTTTTAAGTCAATTTGTGTTCATTTGATCTTGTCCAGGATACCCAAGTTGCACAGAGAAGACTTGTGCCAATGGGGCCTGTTACAACAATTCTCAACACTGCAACGGACTGCTGGACTGTCGAGATGGTTCTGATGAATCCAACTGCAGTGAGTCGATACAAATCAGACTACAATGGGACAGGAAATAACACAAAGAACAACACAAAACAAAAGTAATATGCTATATATGATTCTGTTCTGTGTGTGTGTGTGTGTGTGTGTGTGTGTGTGTGTGTGTGTGTGTGCGTGCGTGCGTGCGTGCGTGTGCGCGCGTGCCTGCGTGCGTGCGTGCGTGCAACAGCAAACCAGCACTGCGGCCTGCACCGGTTCCAGTGTGCAAATGGCTACTGCATACCTCTGTCCTTTGTGTGCGACCACTGGGACGACTGTGGAGACAACAGTGATGAACAAGGCTGTGGTAAGAAGGATTGACATGGGAAAACCATTCAACTGTTTTATTATCATTTATGTTTCAGCTACATTTCACAAGTTTGAATCGATAAAGTCTTGCTGAGCTCATGACATTTTTAAATGGGGGAGCTGACTTGGAACAACCCAATTATGAGGAATGTATGGGAAGAATATAATGTGTGTAGTCACAATACATAGGCAACAGCTATGACGACTTCCCCTGTATGTACAGTATAGACCCAATACATTTATAAATATATGTAGTTTTATTTGTAAGTAAAATGAATTAAAAGAATCGCACTTGTGTGACCCACTGTATTTAGTCCATAGACTTGGCTGGCATATGACATAATCTTCAAAAGCCTTGCATTGGAGGGGCTTGCCCCCTCAAAAAACATACAATTAATAAATGAAAACAAAACAAAATGATATAAGCAATACTACATATGAAACAAGACGAAGCATCAGCGAAAGAGTCAAGACCCAAGCTCACCATACTCCGTAAGGTTCATTCAGGAGGCTGCCTATTAGATTATGGGGCATGATCTTGTATGAAAAGTACATATTTTGACCTTGTCGAGGGGGCTGCTAAAGGACATGGGATCATTCAAATAGTTAGGGTTCATCAGCAGCTCTCATGGCAATCTGCCCATCGGTGCAAATGAATATCATATTACATAAATAGTATCAATGAAATGCTAATTTAGTTTAGAATATTATTGATATCCATGTTTGTCCTCACAGTGTACCAGAGCTGCAGTGGCAGCGAGTTCACCTGCTCCAGTGGTCGCTGTATCCCCCAGGTCTGGGTGTGTGACCAGTTCAATGACTGTGGTGACTACAGTGATGAGAATGGATGTGGTAAGAGACTTCTTGCTAAATTAGTGTTTATTAATGGTCATAAAATACAGTAGAACACGAGTTCACTCAAACACCTCACGAGAACGATGTTATGTAGACAGCACTATAATTGTATTGTATATAGTCATAGCACGCCATAGTACATATGTATAGCATAGTAGTGAATATGTATAGTTTATTATGTATAGTGTATGTATAGTTTCATCATATAGATATTCCACTGTTACCTTCTTAGCTTACGCATGTTTCATGATAAATGCTTTTATGTGATGTATTCCCATGCTTTTGTTCTTGCCTAAATGTAAGTCGCTCTGGATTAAGAGCGTCTGCTAAATGCCTAAATTGTAAATTGTAAATTGTAGAACACCTAGTGTACAAATTCTAAACACCTATATGACTGACTTTGATTGTAAAAACTAAACACGTTTATGTGTTTAAAAAGTGTTACAGGGATTAAACATGTTCTTCTGTTTATAATCTAAACACTGTGACACGTTTAAAAAGTGTTACAAATATGTGTTTAAAACAGTTTATAACCTAAACGCGTGGGTTTAGTGTGCAACATGTACTGTATAGTATACAGTTCAGTTAGTGTCGGGTCATGTATAGTGTTTAGCCCTGAAACATGACTGTCATATAGCGTCATGTGAACCATGGCTATGTACTGTACAAAACACTACATGACGTCGTTCAAGGAGTCACTGAGAATGTCGGTTTGTGACCCGACTTTTCAGATAGCAACTCCCGAGACTGTTACCCTGGTGAGTGGGGGTGTCCAGGGTCCTCGGTGTGTGTACCACTGGGGAAGGTGTGTGACGGCAAACCCGACTGTCCTGGAGGAACAGATGAAACCAACACTACAGCACAGCAAACCTGCAGTAAGTTACGTGTATACTGTACATATTCAAGGATCAAAGTCCTTATTATTTAATCAGATACCAGTGCTGCTACTACTAGTAGTACTCTTACTGTAGGTTACTTAGTCCTCAGTGATAACAAAGATTCAACTTTATTGTCACCTCACAGGCTTAGAGGTGTACAAAAGTGGGTCAAATTGTGTTATCCATGGTTCCATCATTTGCTGTTTCAAGAAAGGGGTAAAGAATAGGGAAAGAAAGAAACAAGGAAAACAGGTTATAAATGTGAAATATCCTAGAATAATATGACCAGTGTCAAATATTAACCCATTCTGACCTGAGATCAGTTTCATACTGATCTCTGGTTGGTCTACTGGTTTCCACTGGACACACACTGGTCTGATTAACCCATTCTGACCTGAGATCAGATTCTAAAAATGTCAGTCGTTCTTCGATTTTTCAAAAAATAGCAGACCTACAAGCTCGTATCGCGCCACTCGGTGGCACGATATGAGCTTGTAGATCTGCTATTTTTAAATAGCTAAAGCATAACATGATGCCAACACCAAAATGGGTGCCCGGTCAGAATGGGTTAAGTATTCGAAAGGTGCACTGTAAAAAAAAGAAAGAAAAGGAAAAACATTAAAATAGCAAATATAGAAACAGTTACTTTGCATACGGTATATCTATTGTGCAGGTGAGACATCACTTAGTATTAGTATTAGCAGCAGTTATCAAACATGTTATTTAACCCTCAGTGTTACAAATGGATGAATTAACACTGAGGATCTTTATCATGTGTAATGCATTGCCCTTTTTAAATTTCAGATCCAAATAATCCTTGCATTATCTCTTGCTGTTCAAGCTTTCTTATAAGAATTCAAACTACTTTTCACACTTTCGTCATATGATTGTTTTTTTTTCACACAAGCAACACATTTGCATAATTTCCACCGGGTATTGTGGGGTAATGTAGTTGATAGCAGGTTCATGTAAGTACTCCATTATTTCCCGTTTGTTAAACCAAACACTATACTTCTGTCATTGCAATGTTTATGATCTCAGCACTCACCTTTTTCTTATCACCTTATTTATTGCATTTACCCACGACGTTCATGATTAACTTGAACATCATAAGAAAAAATGGAACAAGAAGAGTGATAACAGTGTGATAACAGTGATGACGATCGGTTTCGTCTTCCTACATTTGAAAATATATGCTTTAGCTTAATTTCTTGGCTTTCAAGAGGTGTATAGTTCCAGATAGCATTCAGAGATTGTGGAATAGTTGTCTGGCTATTATATGCTAGACTAGTAAACTGGGGATCCTTATGATAAAAAAGACTGAGAATCACTGATTTAGATCAGTGGTTCTCAAAGTGGGGTCCGGGGACCCCCTGGTGTCCTTGAGGGGGTTCCAGGGGGTCTCCAGCTAACTTAGCTATAATATAGCATCAGTTTAAACACTTTAACCCTAATTCATACTTTTATAAAATTTTATACTATACAAATATATCTTTAGAATTGTTTTTATCTTTAAGAAGTTCATGTTTAAGAATTTTGAATATTTTTTTAAATACAGTAATTTAACAATTGCAACAATGACTGCTGTCTGTATCCATCGTCACAGATCTGGATCAGTGCTCTGCCCTCAGCTGTGAGTACCGCTGTCACACTTCCCCTCAGGGAGGAGCCTGCTACTGTCCCAATGGTTACGTCGTAGCCAATGACAGCCGCTCCTGTGTGGGTGAGTGACTATGGAGGTTTACTTTTACATTCTGGGGGGAACATTAGCCAAAAATGAACAGAGCTCTACAAACTCACAACGTGTTCCAATGCGATGCGTTGTGACTCTGAGGTTATTGTGGCGACTGGTACACACACCCAGGAGACAGAAAGACGTTTGCCTATTCCAAGGCGTTTAATCACACAGGTCAGGTTAACAAAACAGGGCTTTATCAATCACTTTCAAGTACTGTCAGTGCAGGGCAGGGCATATACAGGTAACTGTCAGTTCCTCCTTCTCTCCGCACGATGGTGCTATACTGCCGTTGTCTCGGGACCGAGTCTCTGGACATCAACGGCGTCTGAGAATGTGATCTAAACACTGTTTGTCTTCAGCCCTGTGGCACTCAATAAACATGGGAAGTATCGCTACTCAGCTGGGGACGAGTACTCTTACTCTGGTTCCTCCTCTGTGTACTAGGGTCGTAATGTGGTTACTCCTTTTCCATCCCACGAGTGGTATTTATATTTAGTATTCTCCTCCTCCTCCTCTTCCTCCTCTTCACCAATCTGTCAGTTGACAGTCCGTCAAGCTCGCGCTTAGCGCGAGCGCCGTAGAAGCCTGGTAGGGCAGAGGATAAGACACCATAAATACCCGCCCTAGGGGTTGGTGCGCTCCTCTTCTCTCTCTCTGCTGGCCTCCAGGGGTGTGCTTACCTGCTGTTGGGCGGTGTTCTGCCATCGAGACGCCACATTATAGATGGAATATTTCTGGCGAGGAGATTGGTGTAGAGTAGGGGTGTAACAATAATATTAACTGCATCAAAATTGTATTTTAATTTCAAGAATCGAAGTATTTGGAAAAGTAAACAGCCACATATTGTATCGTTTGACTTTGTATCGTATCGTTTTGCAGTGCAAATAATCAGTATCGAATCGTTTTGCAATCCAAATAATGAATTGGAAAAAAATGAACACTGCTGTGCATTGTATTTAGTCATTTTAAGAAGAACATTTTAAAACAGGGGTTTCATTATTTTTCCATTAAATATCGCTACTTGGTCTATTGATAAATGTGTGAATTCTCTGTGTTCATGTCAAGGTATGAGTTTGTCCAACTCTGTGTTTAAGTGGTTAAACTAATCAAGCATTTCATTTCATTTCATTTTGTATTAAAGATTCCCGTTATGCATTTAGAGCTGTAACATTCCTCTTCCGGTCAAAATTCGAGCCTGGGAATCAGAAGATGCCCCGTTCAACCCGTGGCCATCCTGTGTCGAAGTATCTCTGAGCGTATAGCGCCCAGGATTACAGCTTCATTAGGCAATTGGCAGCGGGTGAAAAACAGGTTACCAAAAAAAAAAAGTGTCTTTGAGCAAGACAGTTAACCCCTAACTGCTCTCCAGCTGTACAATGAAGAATAATAGACACCAAATGAGTGGGGCGTTATTAAGAACAATTACATAAAAAAAAACCATTAAAAAAAATGAATGTATCCAATAGTCAGAAAGGTAAAGATCTTTGTTATTGTTTTGCTCAGACTACAATGACTGTAACATCTGGGGGATTTGTGACCAGCTGTGTGAAGACCGTCCCGGGACTCATCACTGCAGCTGTGCTGATGGATACATCCTGGAGCAGGGGCACATATGCAGGGCCAACATTTCAGGTACAGTAAGAGATATTGGATAGAAGCTGTAGAGGGAATATTTAGTCCAATACGGATGAAAATGTGAAATAACACCTCTGTATTCAACTCTGGTCTATGCAAAAGCACTGTATATAATGTCTCGTGGATGCAATGTAAAGGTAGTCTTAGCGGGCTGGCCATCGAAGTGGTCAGTCTGTTGTGTGCTCCCAGTGGGCCTGCATGGCCGCGGGAAGCTCTCTGCTGTCTTGGATTTTGTCTTCAATAAATACAACTCCGATGGATCTCCAGTTCACCTCTCTGCCTGACTTTTCTTCATCCGATCGTCCGATGCTTTTGACAAGGCTTTCTATACTCTACACAGTCTCCAGTTTGCTTTAGAGAACACTAGTCTTCTCTATAGTCTAGTAGTTGGTTAAGTTGTGTGAAAATACACGACACATTGTAGAATTATTTTCTTTGCCAGTTACCTAATCTAATCCTGCTTCTCGAAAAACCGAATCCATGCGATCTACTATTTACTGTATGTTATTTAAGCGCACGCACTCAGCTCTACCGTGCCATTTGTATTGAATTGAAATTTGAAGTCAAAATGCACAATTAACTGTATAGAAAGTAGAAACGTCCTTTTTCTGAAACACATGCAACTGTTTCAGCGGAACCACGAATAATACACGTTTGTGACACTTCTCCAGCTGGTATACCACAGCTCATCTTCACCAACGGCGGTGACGTGATGATGGCGGATATACACGGCCGCTTCATCAGGACTCTGGTCCCGTCCCAGGGTAGAGGTTACTCTGTAGGGGTGGCCTGTCACCACCACAGCCGGACCGTGTTCTGGAGTGATACCAACACTCAGAAGGTCAGTCCTTATAGCTTTGATAACATGATTTTGTATAATGTCCTTGAAGGCCTCTGTTGTTTACTTCTTTGCGCTAATTTCGCTTTAACCCATTCTGACCTGAGATCAGATTCATACGAGGTTTCCGCCGGACACACACTGGTCTGACGAACCCATTCTGACCTGAGATCAGATTCTAAAAATGTCAGTCGCTCTTCGATTTTTCAAAAATAGCAGACCTACAAGCTCGTATCGCGCCACTCGGTGGCGCGATATGAGCTTGTAGATCTGCTATTTTTAAATAGCTAAAGCACGACATGATGCTGGCACCAAAATGGGTGCCCGGTCAGAATGGGTTAAGCTAATTCATACAAACATTTGCACATTCTGTCCGTTGTCCGTTTCAATCCAAATTCAGTGTAACCATTGTCATTATGCAAATGTGTCTATAGCCTTTTGTTGAAATTTGGTCAGACACTCATCGAGATGAACAGTTACAGTGCATGTGGCTCTGCTCCTGTGATGCTTCAGATTACAAAGCGCGTTTATGCACGTTTATTACATGAACTTCATAATAGACTGGGGCAGAGCCTAAAAATGCAAAGAAGTCAAATTAACATGGTACAATTATGAACCTGCATTTAATGATATGCGGACATCGAGGGAGTTTGTTTATCTCATGAGTTGTCATTTCAGGTGGAAGTGAGAGATGTAAGAGTGAATATCAGTCTGCTTAAAAAGACTGTGTAGACCAAACCATTAGAATCGTGATTGGAGGATGCATGAGTCTGTTTGTATTTTGATACAGTACCTTTGCTCTCAAAACCAATTGCCAGTTTGATGTAATGATTGTGTACTATAGTAGTCTATAGGCTGCACCATTAGTAGCTGGCTGCTCAATACAGCAGCAGATCCAAGTACAGTTTCTGGACTCCAGAGCACCATTGCAGCAGTTGCAAGTTTAATCCTTTACCCGGTGACCTACATGGTAACCTACATGATTGTACCGTGGCATATAAATTAGCGTTTACAAAATGTCGCTGAATGTTATAATTTAACAACCGAGATGTGCTGTACCATTCTGTCCCTAGGTGTACTCTGCCAACTATGACGGAGGTGACATTAAGGAGGTTCTGTCTACCGCGGTCCACAGTGTCCAGAACATCGCTGTGGACTGGCTCAACTTCAAACTCTATGTCCTAGAAATCCGGGTGGAGCGCATCGATGCATGTGACTTTGATGGAGGGAACCGAGTCACACTGGTGGCAGAGAACCTGCAGAGTCCTCATGGACTTGCCTTGGACCCCACAGTGGGGTGGGTACTTGAATGTTTAAACAGATTTGATTCATCTCATTCTTTATTGTTCTCCGTAGAGGACATTGGTTTTCACGAGAGTCACAAAGAGAGTCTGTAACTCTGTACACAATATACAACACATAAGAACTTGTATAAAACACTAATGTTTAATGAAGCCTAAGGTGACTTGTTGTTGTTGTTGTTTTGTGCAGCTACATGTTCTTTTCAGACAAGGGCATTAACAATGAGGAGGTGAAGCTAGAGCGGGCACACATGGACGGAAGTAACCGGGTTGAACTGGTGAAGAGCAGGCTGGGTACTCCAACAGGCATAACCCTGGATATTGTTACTCAGAGGGTGTACTGGTCTGACAGCCATTTTGACATGGTGCAAACTGTCACATACAACGGTCTGGACAGGTGATAAACAAAAGTTTCTCCTCAGTAAAACTGCACAATTCCATGCAAACGTCAAAATAGGTTGTTTTCTTTTACCTCTTGACCATGCTGTGTGACATGTTCCACAGGAAAACGGTGCTCTATGGAGGAACCATGGCTCCATATCCATTTGGCATCGCAGCATTTGAGAACCACCTGTTCTTCACTGATTGGACCAAGATGGGTGTGATGCGAACGACCCGCTTCAATGGCATGGACAGCACCTCCCTCCTCTACAAGACAGCCAGTAGACCTGGCCATATTGTTGTCGCACATCCTGTCCTGCAACCCTTCGGTACGGAAGTGGACTTCACACATTGTTTGTTCTGGAAACAATCCTACTAATCTGAGGATTGGAAATGGGAGAATCTCCAATGTTTAGTTAGCTTAGTCGTTATGATGGTGGCTTTTCCTAGACGGATCCCTTTATAGTCTTCCTGGGGTCCTGAGCAAAGCAATTGCAATATACAGACATGCAACTAAATATACAACAAAAATACCCTTTCTGTCCTATACTAACCACACGATGCACTTCATTGACTGCATGGGTTCCCCCAGGAGTCTGTACTTGGTCCTCTCCTTTTTACGCTCCACAAGAAATTGCTGACCTATAAAGTCACGACAACACGTTGCAATGTGGTGTGTTGTGAGCAGGTAGACCTGCTTTTAAGTTGCCAATTTGCCATGAAATGTTCCCTATTATGAAATGCCCAGAATAGGGACGGTAGTGTTCATAATAGGTTAAACCTAATTGTGGCGTTTTTTTTACTATGAACACACTAAGCCATATACTGTAATGAATATAGTAATGAAATGCTAAACCGAGCTGAGTAACGTCTGAGTCAGACAATGTGGACATGTTGTGTTTCAGTGATGAATCCTTGTGGTAGACACAACGGAGGCTGTCAGCATATTTGTGTTCTGAGTCATCGCTCCGACAACGACGGTCTGGGTTTCCGCTGCAAGTGTCGCCTTGGTTACGACCTCCACCCTGACCGACACTCTTGTTTCAGTGAGTCCCGCTGACGGAGGCAGCACCATGCCTGAGTTTAGAAGTGTATCATTATTTCATTATTGTTACATTATTTACACGGCTTGGTTGAATGCTTAATTCTGATTGGTCAATCGCCGAATCCATCGGTCTGTTATTTCTGGATAATGACCACTCCGCTCCATATAACAGACCGATGCCTAATCAAACCCTCTGAGCACCTGCTGTGCTCTGCTGATTTACTGCTGTTACAATTTACAATTTAGGCATTTAGCAGACGCTCTTAATCCAGAGCGACTTACAATAATCAAGAACAAAAGCATGGGAATACATCACAAAAGCATTTGTCATAAAACATGCGTAAACTAAGAAAGTAACAGTGGAATATCTATATTATGAGACTATACATATAAACTATATATATATATACTACTATGCTATACATATGTACTATGGCGTGCTATGACTATATACAATGCAATTATAGTGCCGTCTACATAACATGCTTATATGGCTGTTACATGACAGCCATATAAACGCACACAGTGTCGTTTACAGCAAAACATTGCTCTAAAAAAGAATGTATGGCTGAGTGGTCATTGTTTATATACCGGTACATAAATCACCTCCACGCTGTCGCGTCGGTGAATTATCTATAAACAATGACCACTCAGCCATACATTATCCCTTACTCAGATTACATCACATGAGCCATCGCGGTCCTGAAATTCAGCTGTGATCATAGACTGTAAAAAAATATGGACAAAGCGTTCCCCGGGTCTAACATGGACGTAAAATGAAGCCTGTTATTCCTGCACTGTAAGTCGCCATCTTTCTAGATCCGTTTGGGCCCAGCTGGCCATTGGCTGGCTCCGTTTTGGCCCAGCTGGCCATTGGCTGGCCCAGACACGAGGCGGGACTTCCCCCCTTCTTCTCCGTTGGTTTTTATTTTGACTCGAGTGGGAGGGGACTCCCGATCATAGACTGTAACGGTAGCCACGCCCCTCAGAACATGCGCGACTTTATGGTCATTTTTTTAATAAATGGGACCATAATTTTCCAAAAAGAATATTATGACATTAGAAATGAGACTTTAAACTAGTGACTGGAAGCAGAAAGTATTCATGACCATGTTTATTAAGGTAATACAGTCTAGGTGAAGTTGGGCCCAAATACATGGACTTCTATGGGGCTATGGGTTTTTCTGGGTCCAATGACAGTGCCACAACAGGCCATTATATGAACTTTCAGGAGTTTCAGGCTTCACAAAATATCTGTCTGACTGCCCCCCTGGCTGTGATACATGATAGGCACCGTGCTTATTTAACCACTTTATAACCCTTTATACTTAGCCGAGCAGGGTCCCCCAGGGTTATACACTTATTTTCCGGCTTTTTGACGTGCCCAGAATAGGCGTTTATGTCAGCCATTGTTTGTAATAATCATGCTTACATACACCTTTGATTAAATTGTTTTTGAATTGTGTGACAATTTCCATTTCCCAAATGGAGTCTCTCAGGACCAAAATGCCAACAAATCTATTGTGAATGAACCACTTCAACACTGTCTAATAGTGAAAATAGCCGATCGATTAGTGGAAAATGTTAGCATTTTACATAAATTACACTTTCTTTTGAAATAACGAGATACAAAATTGAATAGGAAATGCATGTATTTATTGTATATATTTACTTATTCGCTATCCATAAAAAAATGGTTTGCCATGCACTGTTTGAAAAACCCTACTGAACGTCAGCATCCTAACCAGCCTTTTTCTGTGCATGTGACCAGAGGTGAGGGACTACCTGCTAGTAGCGACGTCCCTGGCGGTGCGAGGGCTCCCATTGAACGTGTCCTTCCAGGAGGACGTAACCCTGCCCCTGGCAGGCCTCGGGGTCACGCACTCAGGCTCTGCCGTGGAATACGACGGCAACGAGGAAGCCATCTTCTACAACGACAGGAGCAGAGGCCTCGTCTACAAGTCCAGCCTCAATGGCACTCGTGAGTCTTGACCCGATATTGGGATCATGTCTATCGTTGTGGGGGTTTATACGGTCGACATCGGCAAAAAAGGAAATATTTGAAAATGTTTTTGGGGGAGGAGGGGTTATATCCTTTTTTGTTTTGTATGCACCTTTTGTATTATCTGACTTTACATTGAATTGAATTATTATTCACATTCAGGGATTAATAAAGTGGATTAATAGTCCTAGTTTTCATTCTGATATTTCTGCATATTGTTTAAGTTACTAAATGTCCCTTTTTGCTGTCCAGATCATGAGATTCTGACAGGTTACAGAGTGGGATCCATTAACGGCATGGCCTATGACTGGACGTCCAAAGTTCTGTTCTGGACCGCGGCCTCTTACAGGTCAGTGGTGGCTTTCAAAGTGACGGACAAGTCCAGAAGAGACATTGTGACCGGCGTGATGAATCCCACGGGAATCGCAGTGCATCCCAGCGCTGGGTGAGCATTCTGTAGTGATTCTACATCATCAAGTATTCATGAATAATTTCTAAACGGTATAATGCCAATTATTTATATACTGTTTGCAAGGTGTAGTAACCCTGAGGACTGCCTATAGTTGAAGAGCCATTGTATACAGTATGAGGTTCTGTTATTTGAATGATAATAAGTACGTCTGTCCTCTTCCCTACCCCGGTCCCAAAAGCTACTTGTTTTGGGGTGTGATTTCCCGTCCAGCTGTTATAATGAGGTCTCACACCGACGGAAGCAATGCTGTTCCCCTCGTCAACTCAACCCTGGGCGAGCCGATTGGACTCGCTGTCGACTACGAGTAAGCACATTTTGTGGCATGCCGTACATCTGGAAAGCATGGAAATAAAATGGTCATTTCCGATTTGTTAATACATTCGAGAACTGCACACAGGTGATTTGGAAACTTTATACATGTACTGTACAGTACTGTATATTGTCAGCCACGATAAATTAATCACCACAGATGTATATCTTCTTCTTTTTTTTATACATTTTATTCAAAGAGTATGACATAATTATGCAAGTTTCACAGAAAGAAAATACAACTCTTTGTTTTTTTACATTTTCTCCCACAACCCCTTTCCCAATCCTCCCCACCCACCCACATAATGTATACCTTAGTGTCTTACAGTTCATGTTAACTTTTTTCTTTGGTTATGAATGGCCTCTCTCAACAGACTGAATCGTCAAAATAATACAGACAAGAAATGATGGTCTAGAAAGGTTTATTTATTGGAATTCCTTTAATATTTTCCCTGGTGGCGCTCAGGTTTTTTTGGTGATCTTCAGTTTAGGACTAAAGCCTGGTTTTGTGATCTTGTATAGCTCTACAATCTTTCGTGCACATGCACCCGCAAGGAACTAAGCATAACTCTGGCTTAATAATTCCTTGTGCTTGGCCCTGGCAGGATGGACAGACTGTACTGGGTGGATACCCTCTTGGATCAGATAGGACACATTGGCATTGATGGATTTGACAGACAGACTTTCAGCAATATGGGGCAGATTACCCAACCCTATGGCCTTACAATCTACTCTGGTAGGAGTCATTGTTTTGAGTTATGGAGACACGCACGCAACGCACGCACACTGTATGAGTACATTTTAATTAAATTGTTTACTTTTTCCACTGTGGTCCTGATGACATGCACAGAATGGCATTGCAAGTTTGGCATAGGAAATCTATGTCAAATATTAAGTTAGACTTTGCGTTAAGACAATTCCAGTTTGTTACTACAGCTACGTTCACGTACATACAGTAGATGAATAGGCAGAAGCAGAAGATCCCAGTGTGGTGGTTTGATATAACTTATTCCATGTTTTCTCCCTGCAGACCACCTTTATGTGTCTGATATGAGGACAAAGGGGATATTCCGCATGAGGAAGAGGGACGGAGGGCAGAAGTTGATGATCAGAAAGGGAATTCATGGAATCCTGAACATCAAGACCTACTCTGCCGACCTCCACAGCAGTAAGTGGACCCTGCAGGGAGAAATAGGTCAGACGTAGGTTAAAGGGGAATACCACTCATTTTCAACATTTTACTGTCATTAATATACCTTGTAGGTCAGTAACATTACGAAGTACATCTTGATGATGTCACAAAGTTCATAATGTTACAGATTTCTTTTCACACCTCCAGTTCTAGGCAACACAGAATGGGGGGACTTTTTTTTTATTATTTCCACACAACAACTCTAAGGTATATTAATGACATTTTTAAGGTTTAACTAGCTCTAACCCTAAAGATGGATCTTGAACGAAAACATTATTTTACCCACTTCTTTACACTGTAAACCTGTGATCTGACAATTCTTATTCCCAGAGGCCAGATTTAGTCTTACAACAGTTTTTGTTGCGGCGGAAATATAGCCGATCTACAAGCTCGGACGCAACACGCCGTGAGCTAGTGGATCTGCTGTCTTTGCCGCAAAACAGCATCGTACGATGGAGCATACATGGGCATCAACCTCAACCCCATGCCTGCCTCATCAACCCTTTTCCCCAACAGTGTTTAACAGCCGGTGCAATTCGGCGCCCAACGGCTACTGCAGCCACTTCTGTTTCCCGACCCCCTCCTCCAGTCGAGTGTGCGGTTGCCCCTACGGTATGAAGCTACAGGCCAACCAGAGGGACTGCGTCAAGGACGACTCGGTCCCCCCGCCTGACACCAACTGTGGCGACTATGCCTTCGAATGCGACGAGGGCCGCTGCGTGCCCAACTCCTGGCGCTGCGACGGAATCGCAGATTGCGTGGATAAGAGTGATGAAGCCAACTGTACTGAGCCAGGTACGTGTGTTGGTGTATAACAAACCGTGAAACATGCAGGTATACCAGTGCCTCCAGGGACGTTTTGTTTGCCATTCGGTCAATTTCTCGGCTTGATTACTGCAATGCACTTTTTTCAGGACTGCCTAAGAAAACAACTGACAGATTACAACTTGTCCAAAATGCAGCAGCCAGAGTTTTAACTAGAACTAAGATGAGAGAACATATTACTCCAGTTTTGGGCATCACTGCACTGGCTTCCGGTTGTTTTTAGGATTGATTTTAAAATTATTTTACTTGTCTATAAAGCTCTCAATGGTCTCGCACCTTCCTACCTACATGACTGCCTGCCTAAATATGTCCCAAACCGCCCCCTAAGGTCTTCCACTGCTGGCCTGCTCGCTTTGCCTAAGAAAATGGCAACAAAAAAATACGGGGAAGCAGCTTTTTGCTTCTACGGGCCGTCGGCATGGAACAAGCTCCCTCTGTACCTTCGACAGGCAGCCTCTGTAGACATTTTTAAAGCTCAGCTCAAGACCCACTTCTACAACATTGCTTTTAATTGATCTTTTAGTTGTTTTTATTTTAGTTTTTGT
The DNA here is from genome assembly GCF_964188405.1 of Protomyctophum parallelum. NCBI lineage: Eukaryota > Metazoa > Chordata > Actinopteri > Myctophiformes > Myctophidae > Protomyctophum > Protomyctophum parallelum. The sequence continues at coordinate 4,792,637 of NC_139719.1, forward strand.
TATTCATGTCCTCACTGTATTGCATTACTGTCGTTGCCTTGCTTTTCTTTTATTCTCCATTGTTCTGTAAAGCACTTTGAGCTGCATTTCATGTCATGAAAGGTGCTATACAAATAAAGTTTTATAATTATTATTTATTAATCTAATAAACAATAGGCTACGCACAATTAAAGTAGTATGTTTCACTCCACCTGTATGATAACTTTTATGAGGGCGATTTGATAATTATTCGTATTTCACCACTTTGAATGCTATTTTTGGCATGTCACTAAAGAAAAACGTCAAAATAGTCCAAAATAGCATATCGTTGCTGTCGGGAGGAAACCACCTAAATCCATTCTTGAGGTTTTTAATTTATTTTGCATAAATCAGTGCTATTGAACACCCTTTACGCCTGTGTGTTGTTAAGAAAATACCAATGAAAAACAGTAAACAGTGCTTTGGGCCCTCCCCTCAAACTGTCTGCTAAAGCAGCTAACTCCACCACCTCTCCCCCTCTCATGCAAGTAATTGACAATATATAAAGTCACAACACCAACTTTGATGAGGCTGTATTGCTTTTATTTCAAAATATAAGGTTTTCTTAATGTAGCGGACCCAGCTGGCCATGAAAGGTTGAAGACTGACTGATGATTTTAAGTTGCTTTATTAGTGAATCACCGTAGAACTAAAAGAAAAACATAATATGCATCATAAATCAGACAATAATCAATGGACATATATAAGCACAAGCTGTTCACTTAAACCATATTTACATAACCAATAAAATCCATACAGTGCAGATATCAAACAGTATGAAAACAATAAACATCAAAGAATGTAACACAAGACCATCGGACCATAATAAACAAAAGATTTTCACCTTGTCCCCTTTCCAGCTGGGTGCTAATTGTTGAGTCAGTGTGTCCATGGTTTGTTCCAATTCTCCTTTACGTTTGTACGTTCCATTGCCTTTACTTTGGCTCCTTTCCATCCATAATCAACAAATGTTTGTCCTTGTGTCTCTGATGCTCAACCATGGAGGACTGTTTTAAACCAGTCTCCACCTCCACAGCTGAGCTACCTGGGTTCCAATCACCAATTATCCTTAACTAGACCCATGTCAAATTAAAGGGCCAGCATGTCAACACTTCCTGAACATCACAATAAAAAGGTAGACTGCGGGTCCGTTACACTCCCACCAAAAATCATAGTGAATTTAAAACTTGGTATAAAACACAATGATTTTTCTTCCAAATTAGGTAACCCCAGACACATTTAATAGTCTCAAAATGGAAGGTAGGTATAGACGGTACAATTCTTCTCCCACCATGAGGAGCCCTCCCACCTTGAATAGACCAGCTCCAACTGTGACATCCTCAACATTTACCTTCTTGACCATAGTGTCCTGATCGTGCTTGTACCTTTCATCCTCGAGTTTCCCTTTGGCATGTTTACGTTTCTCCGAAGCCTGTTGAGAGACTTCTGGTTCTGGGTGTAGAGTTGATGCAACCTTGTGTGAATCTGCTGCCACAGTGGAGTGGTGGCTCCTTATGGGATTCGGACTGGGAGACAACTTTTCTCTGGGCATGTGAGTTTGGGCTGGTTTGTAGTCATCAGCCTGGATGACTGCATCTTCCTGCTGCTCCAATTCACCCTTCTGAGCCTCCAGAGCACTCGTCTGTTGGTCCTCTGGCTCCTGTGCGGCAGCCTGGAGCATCCTCTGCTGCTCTCGCTCCTGTGCGGCAGCCTGGAGCATCCTCTGCTGCTCTCGCTCCTGTGCGGCAGCCTGGAGCATCCTCTGCTGCTCTCGCTCCTGTGCGGCAGCCTGGAGCATCCTCTGCTGCTCTCGCTCCTGTGCGGCAGCCTGGAGCTTCCTCTGCTGCTCTCGCTCCTGTGCGGCAGCCTGGAGCATCCTCTGCTGCTCTCGCTCCTGTGCGGCAGCCTGGAGCATCCTCTGCTGCTCTCGCTCCTGTGCGGCAGCCTGGAGCTTCCTCTGCTGCTCTCGCTCCTGTGCGGCAGCCTGGAGCTTCCTCTGCTGCTCTCGCTCCTGTGCGGCAGCCTGGAGCATCCTCTGCTGCTCTCGCTCCTGTGCGGCAGCCTGGAGCTTCCTCTGCTGCTCTCGCTCCTGTGCGGCAGCCTGGAGCTTCCTCTGCTGCTCTCGCTCCTGTGCGGCAGCCTGGAGCTTCCTCTGCTGCTCTCGTTCAGCTTCAATCTGTTCTGTGCAACTCCTCCCCTGCCTCTTCCTGGCAAGCTCTACTGCCGCTGCCACAGATGCAGAGTGATAGCTACTCTTGGTATCAACGTGTGATGGAGTACGTTTAAAAATAGAGTGAAAGGGATCATGGACAAGCAGTCCATAAAAACAATCCTGCATTCCCGTTCCAAATTCATTATCAACAATTCTATCAAAAATAACTTCAAAAATGTCCTTCGATATAAATTTACATCGATCTACTCTTCTTCTCACATAATCATCTGGGGTGCCATGTTTAAAGATGTCAGAGTAGAGTTTAGAAATATCCTTGCACTTAACCAAAGTGTCAAGGACAAGTCCTGGGTCGCTCTCAGTAATGTTGGCCTTTAACTGTGTCTTTGTGATCCATGCAATAGCCTTCCATTGATCATACATAGATAGAAGCCTCTTTACCTTATTCTCAACAAATTCTAGATCTGCATTGTCATCTGACTCATTCACCATCATGCTAATGTCTGCCATTTTGGATTAGATTTCAATAAAAAGTCAGGCTATGGGTGTGACTGAAAATAAAGACCTTGAATATAATAACCGTAAACAAATGTACCTTTAACTTGTATTGTAAATTCAACACCTTAATGTATACAAAACCTTTGGCAAAATATGTATCTTCACTGGCGTGTACATCATAGAACCACAAACTAAAATTGAATTCAGCTATCCTTATAGCCTACTGTGAAAATGCACATTGTAGCAGTCCTTGTTTCGTAACGTTCCATTCCGTTGTGCGTGTTTGTGTTAATGCAATTGTTCACCGGATCCATGCAACAGGGTTAATTGAGTTTGGTTAATGGCAGCCCCAGAGTGGGAGAAGTCCATTTTCTTGCAGGTGGATGCAGAGATGAGTGATGGAGTCCATTCCGGGTAAAGTTCTACTGTAGCGGACCCAGCTGGCCATGAAAGGTTGAAGACTGACTGATGATTTTAAGTTGCTTTATTAGTGAATCACCGTAGAACTAAAAGAAAAACATAATATGCATCATAAATCAGACAATAATCAATGGACATATATAAGCACAAGCTGTTCACTTAAACCATATTTACATAACCAATAAAATCCATACAGTGCAGATATCAAACAGTATGAAAACAATAATAGACTGCGGGTCCGTTACACTTAATTCCCTGAAAAATGAAGCTTTTTTCATTTTCTGAAAAATTAACATTTTGGAGTTACTGTAGTGTTTTTTCCCCCGACAACAGAGATATGTAAGTAGTAATACTTACAACTGGTTTCACCATGCTGCATTGTTGTGAGCTTGTAGACATCAAGCTCGATACTCTTGCTATATCGTTGAAGTGTGACTTCACTCCCAGGAATGACCTGCTCTCCGCGCGCATTCACCTGCGACAACAAGCACTGCATCTTGTCCAATTGGCGCTGTGACGGCACGGACGACTGCGGGGACGGCTCCGACGAAGACAACTGCCCCACCCGCGTCCCCACCACCTGCGGCACCAACTACTTCACCTGTGACAACGACAGGTGCATCGGCAAAAACTGGGTGTGTGACGGCGATAACGACTGTGGCGACGGCTCAGATGAACGCCACTGCAGTGAGTTATGAGGGAACCGGCTCAGCTTTCATCCATGTCGAGGAGCATTCTTTTATTTGGCATTTTGAAAACTGACGTAGTAAAAAAATAATGAGGTATGAGGATTCAAAGCAACTCTTGCTCTTGTTGAAAGGCTTTCTAGATCTGCTCTGTCTGTGTCTGTGTAGATTCCACCATCTCTTCCTGCTCCCCTGGCTACTTCCTGTGTCCAGACCATCGCTGTATCTCCAACTCATTTGTGTGCGATGGAGACCAGGACTGTATGGACGCCTCTGATGAGAACAACTGCGGTACTACTAATACTGTAGATATGCTGAATGCCCTGCATGTGTGATACACGATGAACCCTTTTAGAGTTGTACTACTAGTAGTAACCTATACGTATATTTATTGCTTTCATGTCATGAACACATACAGTATAGCCTATACACAGTATATCATCATTTTAAATGTTGCTACTTGCTATACCCGGTATATATTTAATTTCCGGCCTCTGTATAGCAGACACATGAATTAAGGAACATTTGAGAGCTCACACCTTTGGCCATCACTCTCTGTTTTTTCCCCTTTTAGAGTTTATCTGTGAATCCTATGAATTTGCCTGTGCCAGTGGAGATCAGTGCGTCCAGTCTTATTATCAGTGTGATGGAGCCTTTGACTGCCGGGACCACTCTGATGAGAGAGACTGTCGTAAGTTAGATGCACAAACTTCATGTCGCAGAGTACAAAACAATTAGATCACGAATATCTCTGGAAGGTGTTTTAATTACTTTAACTTTAACCCTACTCCATGTTTGGGCTGGTCCAACAATTGCTGTGGTTAAGTGTTTATAAAGTTAGAAGAAGAGAATTTGTAACTAATAGCAACTCAACAAAAATACCCCAAAACTGTTTTTACTCTACTCTTTACCTTTCTGTCCTCCCTCCCCTATAGCCACTCGAGGTCCAGGCCTCTGCCACGACGACGAGTTCCAGTGCCAGACGGATGGATTCTGCATACCAGACAGGTGGGAGTGTGACGGCCATCCAGACTGCGAAGACGGTTCCGATGAACACAACACGTGCCCGCCCATTACCTGCAGGTCCGGTCAGTTCCAGTGTGCCAACAAGGTGTGCATTTCGATGGGGTGGGTGTGTGACGGGGACAACGACTGCCGTGACCTCAGCGACGAGCAGAACTGCCCCACCCCGCCCTTCCGGTGTCCCTCCGGACAGTGGCAGTGTCCCACCGACCAGGCGTGCATCGACCTGGACAAGGTGTGCGACGGCCAGAGGGACTGTCCCAATGGAGCCGACGAGTCACCCATCTGCAGTGAGTTTCACAGAATGTCACGCCCTCTGTCACAGTTCCCAAAAGAAGATTGTGATATTGTGTACAGAGCTTTCCTTTACATTTCTAAACATATACTGTTAAAAAATAAAAGAATGAAGTTTCCAAAGTCAATGAGTAGCCTAATTGTGTTAAAGGTATATTCAGTGATTTCACTCAAAAAACCTTAGGTTTCGTTTTTGGCTGTGGGACCCAGCCTTTCGTCCAATCAGGATAGAGAGTCAAAAACAAAACCTAAGGTTTTTTGACCCCCAGGGGTTAACTGGGGACAGGGAGGAACTCCTTATATGGCCAGCACACTCTATAGTAGGGAGGATTATCACAACAAAACAAAAAAATAAGTGATATTTGAATTAAGTGAAATCACTGAATATACCTTTAAATAATCATGACCAAAATAATAATAATCTTTTTGTCATCCGATCGTGCAGCTCCACTCAAGACAAAGAAGGCAAGATCAAAATAGCCTATAAGGCTACCAGTGTATTCATCAGAAACCAACTGAAATTGAATCAATGAACCGGACTACAGTATGTCGCACATGCACGCAAAAACAAATGCAACAGCGCAATTATTTAATAACCCGTCTCTCTTTCCAGACCAAGATGACTGTGCTCTGAACAACGGCGGATGCAGCGACGTCTGTTTCCAAGGCCCGTTCGGGGCCCAGTGCACATGCAGTCCAGGATACCAGCTGCTCAACGACTCCAAGACCTGCGAGGACATCGATGAGTGTCTGATCCCCGGCTTCTGTAGCCAGCAGTGTTACAACGAGAGGGGCTCCTTCAGATGCTACTGCACTGACGGGTACCGCCTAGGGCCTGATGGACGCACCTGCAAATCCACTTGTGAGCAGCTAAACTGTTGCAAACCAGTCTTACTCCATGCCAACCCATTCTGACCTGAGATCAGATTCATACGAGGTTTCCGCCGGACACACGCTGGTCTGACGAACCCATTCTGACCTGAGATCAGATTCTAAAAATGTCAGTCGTTCTTCGATTTTTCAAAAAATAGCAGACCTACAAGCTCGTATCGCGCCACTCGGTGGCGCGATATGAGCTTGTAGATCTGCTATTTTTCAATAGCTAAAGCATAACATGATGCCGACACCAAAATGGGTGCCCGGTCAGAATGGGCCAAAGTACTGTATAGCGTGCTGGTTACATGGAACTTTGGTGCAGTATAGTTCTATTGAGTTGAAATCAAAGCAAAAACACATTTACCTCAGGGCTTTCCAATTTGGGGCGTGTTATTATAGGCCAACAATATATTGGAGCAAAAATGGCAGATTTACAAACTAACAACACGCCACATCGTGATGCATTGTGAGCTTGTAGATTGCCGTTTTTGCTTTGCTATTTTTGCTTTTTGATGTACAATTGTCCTTGCTCTCAAGTGTAATAAGAAAATATACCTGTATTCATCACTTACTGTATGTCCTCTTAAACTATCGTAGTCATGTGATTGTTATTATTATATAACAAAATGTGCTAGTCATATAATACAGTTCCAGTACATCACACACATTCTAATCGTAAATGTTAAACATATATATTGACATACACGATTCAAGAAGTGCAATGTCCCATGTCGTTAAATTCACAGAAGCAGTTATTATAAGTTATCGTTTCACCAGACCTCCTGCTTCTCATATAAGTTATTTGAACTTATTGGCAGTTAAAAAGACATGCAAAACACCTGTTATCTCATTTACATCTTAGAAGAAGGCATTTGCAATTCTTGTCTTTGTGCCGCTGCATCGTACAGTATGCTATTGTCCTCGGTAATGCCTAAAGATTTACTAAAAGTTTAATAGAAATCATAACATTTTGAATCCATCAGACCCTGCCCTAGCTGTGCTTCTGGTGGCTAAGCGAAGTCAGATCATTGCCAACCGGATCAATGTCAGACCGCCCCAGCTGCACCCAATTATCAGCGGCTCGGCCATTGTGACGGTGGACTTTGACCGGGTGACCTCCAGAATCTACTGGGCCGATGCCGGTCAGAAGAAGATCTTCAGTGCTTTCCAGAATGGAACAGATAGACGCGAGGTAGGATGAATAGTTTAAACTCGATAGCAGTGGGGCTCAGTGGATGGCAATGACCAACACTTTGGTGCCAATTAAAGAACATTATTATTATTACTTCTTAAACTTCTACCTATGGTAGAACATGACCTAGGTGGGCTTCTAGACTCCTAGACTGTGTGTACAAAATCTCTAGCTGCAGTCATTCACTACCCATATGTTCATATATCCCTACTCCAATCCCTACACAGGAGTGATGAGTGTGGCGATATCTGTTTTGTTCTAGGTGTTGTCCACTGGTCTGATGGCACCAGAGACTATAGCGGTGGACTGGGCCGGTCGCAACCTCTACTGGACCGATTCTCTCCTGGAAAACATTGAGGTGTCCACGCTGGACGGCCGCTTCAGGAAAGTTCTGGTCAACAAGAATGTCACCAGTCCACGTGGACTGGTCCTGGACCCACGCAACCAGTAAGATGATGGCACTCTGTGCGTGCGTGCGTGCGTGCGTGCGTGCGTGCGTGCGTGCGTGCGTGCGTGCGTGCGTGCGTGCACACAGAATCAGAACTCCGGTGATGCTATTATGGTGCAGGACCAATTTACACTTAAAATTCTTTCTTCTTTCAGCACCAACTTGATGTTTTGGGCCGACTGGGGTCAGAACCCTAGAATTGAGCAAGCCAGCATGGATGGAACCGCGAGGCGGGTTATCGTCAACACCAAGCTGTACTGGCCCAACGGTCTGGCCCTGGATTACACAACACGCAGGGTGTACTTTGCAGACGCCTACCTTAAATACATTGACTACTGCGACTACGACGGCGGTAACCGCCAGCAAGTCATGGCGAGTGATATGGTAAGTTGCTATATTCTATTCTATTCTATCTATTTGTACAAATTCAATTAATTGTAGTTCAGACACTAAACCTGGCATCCCTGTTTTGGGCATGTAGATTAAAAATCACACCTGTGTGAACCGAGTGGTGCAACTCCCCTCTCTCCCCCCTCCTCTCTCTCTCTCTCTCTCTCTCTGCTCCGTCAGATTAGCTTTATTATGGATATCAATCCGCGCCGCTGAGAACTATTTCTTCATTATTATTTTGGCTCGGCCTTTACTTCTTTAGCGAACCTAGACCGGGTTGCACAACAGCGGTCCCGTCCACCTCCCATTATACAGGCAGACTAAAAGCTGAATAACTCCTAATCTACGGAGCTCTCCGTGGGTTTGGTCAATTAGCGCGATGTTCGGAGGTCTTTGCTGACTATCCGGTGGTCTAGATGGAAACATTGGTGCTTTCTAGAGCAAGGATGGCTATATTTTAGCTCGCTAGCATTGACGCTATTTATTTAGCACAAGATGTGATCTGTTTCTGTGCTGCGTGCGCAGCCTCTCCAATTTCACGCATGCGCACACCACTCGTGCTCACACAGGTACACAGGTACACAGGTACACGGACATTGCTGGATGTAGGAGTGGTTGCACCACTCAAAAATATATCACACTTGGGTGAACTGAGCGGTGCAGGCTGCAGTTATAATTATAGTACTCAGTGTGAATGGCTCAACAGTGTGACCCGAATGTGTACACGTACATACACTCGGTCACTCATTGGAGCGGTTTGGCACCACTAAAAAATGACAAATTTGTCTGAAAGCTCACAGCGCATTGTGAGCTTGAAGATCAGCAGTCGTACGACGAGGTAAAAAAAAAATATGACACTGTAGCTGAAAGCAGCGTTCAACAAGTGTTCTGTATTTGACGACGTGCCCCATGCAGGTTCTCCAGCACCCCCATGGCATGACCATCTTTGAGGACCACATCTACTGGTCCGAGCGCTACACCAGCAAGGTGATGAGGACCAACAAGTTTCACGGCGGCAACGTCACCACCATTATGAACAGTGTCTACCAGCCCATGGGTATTGTCATGGACCACCCCATCAAACAACCTGCAGGTGCCCTATACCAACACAGCAACACATGTCCAAGCTTTATAGATATTCGTTAGATGCGCGTGTGTGCATGTGCCATTTATTATTCTTATTTTAAAATGGTGTCAAATATGGGCGTCCCAGGCACAACATCTTTTGATATGGAGTATCGTACATATCAATTTGAGGGTCCTCCTTGACATGAAAATGTTTGACCCTTAAGCAGAGCACCTGAATTTGACCGTGTTTTGCTCTCTCTCTCTCTCTCTCTCTCTCTCTCTCTCTCTCTCTCTCACTCGCTGTGCGTGCGTGCGTGCAGCCTTCAACCCATGCCAGGAACACCTGTGCGGTCAGCTGTGTCTGCTGTCAATCTTCAGACCCAGGTATTACACCTGCCACTGCCAGTCTGGATGGAAGCTGGACGCTGACAAGCGTACCTGTATCAAAGGTATCCTATAACTTCCTTCAACTGTATCGGAGGTATACCTTTTACAGTGCAACATACAGTATACTGTAAAGCATATTGCTATATGCATTAATAAGAATGAATCATTTGATCACGCTGTATTTTTGGTTCTATTGTGTTTGGTACGGTATTTATATTTTCTAAATTGTTGGCCTCTACGTTCTAATATTTGTCGTGCGTTTTGCCTTTATTGAAAGGCCGTCGGGATCGGGACTCGAACCCACGACACGCTGTCATTGCTGGATTATCAGCCTATGTGCCCAGACCGCTATATAGGCCGGCCCCGGGCCTACTTTCTAATAATTCTATTATATTTCCTAATTATCTTTCTTAAATTATTATTACTAGTCCTTACCCGTTATGAGATATTTGCCCCCCCCCCCCCCCTCCCCCCCTTGTGGCCGTGAAGGGTACTGCGCCTGGTTGCGTTTGTAATTGACTAATACATTAATTAATAATCATTAATGTGTCAAATCGAGAAAAAAAAGGGCTTCGTTACGCCCTCCACATGCATATGGTCAATGCCTGTGTGAAAAGTGGGAGTGATTGGTGCAGGCAGTGAGGAGCTACGGCACTGTTTCTGACAGACACGGACAGACACTCAGACATTCGGTTAATTATAGTGTGATTGACTCGCGGTAATGTTTTTACTTGCTGTGAAAAAACAACCTTCACACTAGGCAGGTTCTCAGAGGTACGGTATCAACACAGGACTATTGTATTCTATTGTCTATCAGACAGCAGCCCATTCCTCATGGTGGCGAGAGAGTCGGCCATCTTTGGCATTCCTCTGGACCCTGAAGACCCGTCCAACAACGCCATGGCCCCTGTGTCGGCCATCTCCCAGGGGCAGGACATGGACTTTGATGACCAGGAGCAGTACGTCTACTGGGTGCAGAGCACAGTGAGTGACGGCTCAATTCACATACTATTTACTACAATGCTTTAACCCATTTAGGCCTGAAAAAATTTCTTCTAAATCCTGACAGTTTTCCTAGGCCTATATTACTCAATATTTCATGTCAATTATCTGTAATTGGCCTCCGAGACCCCCCCCCCCCCCCCCCCCCCCCCATCTGAAAATATGTTGTTCCAGGGACCCTCCGGAAGCAAAGATTTGAGTTAAAAACATTCGTTCGCAAAAAATATATTCCAGATTTTTCAAAAATAGCAGACCTACAAGCTCATAGCGAGCCACTCGGTGGCACGCTATGAGCTTGTAGATCTGCTATTTTTCAATAGCTAAAGCATAACATAATGCTAACACCGAAAGGGGTTCCCGCCCAGAATGGGTTAAACGCTCAGGTGTACAGTATGTTGACATTTTTATGCTTATTTTTTACTGGTTTAATACATATTTTATAATCATATAATCATAATGTAATAATTGGTGCAGTATTTATTTTTTGATACATTTGAAAGTAAATGTGTTTTCGGTCACCTCTTAATATGTAACCTATACTTGTTTGCTTCAACCAGGGATCTATATGGAGGGTAAAAACCAGTGGGACCAATAGAACCCAGTTTGCTCCAGCTGCTATCATTGGTTCACCTTATGGTTTGGCTTTTGATTGGATAAGCCGCATGATGTATTACACCAATCCCACCAACAAAGCCATAGAGGTAAGACCTTGGAGCGCTTGACGGACAATGTTTCTTCATTTTAAAGGTATATTCAGTGATTTCACTTAATTCAAATATCACTCATTTTTTTGTTTTGTTGTGATAATCCTCCCTACTATAGAGTGTGCTGACCATATAAGGAGTTCCTCCCTGTCCCCAGTTAACCCCTGGGGGTCAAAAAACCTTAGGTTTCTCTATCCTGATTGGACGAAAGGCTTAGGTCCCAGCCAAAAACGAAACCTAAGGTTTTTTGAGTGAAATCACTGAATATACCTTTAGGTTTCATGCTTCAGTTAGGAGATGATTAAAAATGTGTTCTCTGGCAGTAGCATTTTGTCTCATTCAACAGATAGCTTTATATTAAATTGGTCGATGGCAGGAATGTACGACACTATAATGACACATTTTGACTTCTTACTACTTTTAATTAATCTTTGGTGAGTAGTCGAAGAGGGGCTTAAAATGTGTCTCTGCCTAACAATAGCTAAATGGCCAAGATACGTGTCTTCTTTATTGTAATGTCAAAACAATTCAACTGAGCCGGTTTTATAGGGTCTGGGAAGAGCATAGTATTGTAGTATATGTATAGTATTTGTTGTGATTTTTTTTACCAGCTGCTATGCAATAGCAAGCCAAGTCTATAATCGATGTGCAAGCTAGTCCAGCTGGTTTTCTCTTTGGCTGACGTACGTGAGCACCGCAAATATGAACGAACGACTCGGAACACAATAGTTCCACCTTAGAGAACTTTGGTTCCTACTGCGCTGAAACTGACACAGAGGCAGTTATAGTGGACCCCCGCAGATAATAATAATGCAGCTGGTAATTAATTGATTTATTCAATTCTTGTTTTAATTATTTTTATTATTATTATTATTATCCAGTCCAGCTGAATTTTGCTTGTCATCTTGGGTTGCTTTAATTTATTGTACAAAATAACTCAAAATTATCCGATTAAACGAATGTAAACGCAGGTGATCCGCGTCGATGGAGACCAGCACTACAGGAAAACCCTGATTACCAGCACGGGCAAACCAGAGGGAGCCGGACAGCCTCATGGAATAGCAGTGGACCCAGCCAGAGGGTAAAACCAATCTAGAACAAGAAACCTGGAAATGTACCAATGGAACCTAATGGCATTTGATGAAATTGGTACCTTCTCAGAGTTAAAGCTCCATAAGTTTTAAGTTGTACCGGGATTTACTCAGGTCTTCTAGACCAAACAACTACCACTTATCCAAGATACAATCAGTGCTGACATATTGTTCATTCATTCATTCATTCATTCAAACCTTTATTTATTCTCGAGAGACGTTGAGGTTATACCCTCATTTGCACTGTCATCGAGATACAGCGCAACATAATTGGCAACATTTTCAACAAAAAACAAAACGGATTAACAGAACAGCAACATTTCCAGACACTTGGGGGTAGGTCTGCAGTCAAAGATTTAAATTGACCGTATAATGTAATGTAATTGTGCGTGTATGTATGGCCGCCAGGCAGCACTGCATGCTTGTCAACAAGTATAGGTTTTCTACGCGACACCAGGGTGGAAATCTCTTAATGGAAGGGTAGAGGGAGACCACCTCCAACCACTGCAGATGGGCTAGTAGTAGTTATATACTTACTCGACCACACAGATTGGTTAAAATAAGGTTTTATTCATTCAAATAAGTTAGATTTGACAGTGTGGTACTCCCTTCCCTTCGCAGGAAGTTGTTCTGGACGGATAAGGGGACGGACAGCGGGGTTCCTCCAAAGGTCGCCAGCTCGGACATGGATGGAGGCGACCTGAGGACCCTCTACACAGGCAACCTGGCTAACGTGGGTTTCATCACTGCTGACATCTCCGCCAGCAAACTCTATTGGACCGTGGCTAGCACCGGGGCAGTGAGTATACTGTACAATACATGGCGTGCACAGATAGACACTAGGGGGTGCTAGAGCACCCCCTGCCCTTTTGGCAATTTTTCTCTCTAAAAAAAATATATATATTTTCTTTTTTTCAAATATTGATAAAAAACGCTTCTACTATATTATTTAGGCCCCCACAATCTAAAGCTATGTTTCTATGTCAGTGGTTCTTCGATTAAAGAAAAATAGCAGACCTACAAGCTCGTAGCGCGCCACTCGGTGGCGCGCTATGAGCTTGTAGATCTGCTATTTTTCAATAGCTAAAGCACCAAAATGGGTTCCCGCCCCAAAATGCGCTGCACAAGGTGCCCTTTTTTCACTTGAGCACCTGCCCCTCTAAATGTCTGTGCACGCCACTGTGTACAATACATGCTAGATCCAAGGAACATGTATGTTACATAATACAGTAGTCTCGGATGCATACCGTCCGTCATACAGTATATATGTACAGTACAGTACATGCATTGTATTGTATTGTATATATCTATCTTACTGCTCTTAAAGGGACACTTCACCCTTTTTGCAAAAAAATATATGTTAATGACGTTTAGAAGCTTTAGAACACTTTCCCTGGGGTCTTTATGTGTGTAATATGTGGTTTTAGATATTTTAGATTGTAGCAGTGAGCACAGTGTCTCTGATGTCATGGACACTGGTCTCACTACCTTCCTGGACTACAATTCCCATAATTCTTTGGTGCACTGCTCCTCATTGTGGATAGGGGGATGGCTGTCCTACTGAGACAACATGTAGTCCTGAACGCCAATATATATTATTATATCTACACTTTTCACATTATTCACATATCTATGTTATATTGGTTCATTCTATTCGCGAGTTATCTGACTGAAATGTAAATTTTTCCCTTTGTAGCTCTGAGAGAGTAAAAAATGTAACCATTTTGGTTACATTTGTATGGACCCATTTTAGGCGGGAACCCCTTTTAGGCGTTAGCATTACGTTATGCTCTAGCTATTGAAAAATAGCAGATCTACAAGCTCTACGAGCTTGTAGGTCTGCTATTTTTGAAAAATCGAAGAACGACTGACATAGAAACATGGCTTTTTCTAGAAAACTGTCATTTTCAAACGGACGTTTTTTAGAATCTGACCTCAGGTCAGAATGGGTTAAAAAAAAATGAACACTGGTTCCTTTCAGATTGAGTGCGGTACGATGGACGGTGTGAGCCGTGTGACCGTCGTCAGCGGCCTGTCCCGCCCCTGGGGCCTGACGGTCTACCAGAGCCACCTCTACTACACCGACCAGGACTTTGAGGTCATCGAGAGGGTGGACAAGGACACCGGCGCCAACATGGTCATCATGAGGAGCGGCATGTCAGGGCTGCGCTCCCTCAAAGTCCACGCCCGAGACGGTGAGTCGTGGTCTCTGGGTTGTGAGGTGGCGCTGTAGCCCCTCCAATTTGACAGCTGAGCACGGAATGTGACGATGTGTGATGATAAGAGCAGCCCATACTTCACACAGGTGTGATTTCTTACTCCTGTCCAGCAAAATGCCACAGGACTTCTCTACAATATTAGTGCAAAGAGACTATTATTACCTCCTGATGTATACTTGGCTGCACGTTGTGTCGCGCACCGAAAATAGCAGATCTTCAAGCTCACGATGTGTCGGATTGTGTCGCGCTGCATGTGATCCGTTGTGTGTGAGTATTGCTTCTTACACCTGGCCCGCCTATCCAGAATTCAGGAACTGCAGAAGTGGTGTGAATTTCACAGTGTTTCAGTTGATCGTCCAGCCCTGATGCAGCTTATTGAATAGACTGCCAGGAAGCTCGAGGAAAGAACGGCAGGTTTGGTTGGGGGGGAAAACAAAACAAAAAAAAGAAGGGAAAGTTGCATCAGCTTTAGAAGAGATTATATAAAACACAATAATTAATACGACGGATAAGCATAAACAGGCTAGTCTGAATAATGCTATACAAATGCCTGTTGGCAGTGGCGTGCACAGAAATTTAGAGGGGCAGGTGCTCAAGTGAAAAAAAGGGCACCTTGTGCAGCGCATTTTGGGGCGGGAAGTGGGAACCCATTTTGGTGCTTTAGCTATTGAAAAATAGCAGATCTACAAGCTTCATAGCGCGCCACCGAGTGGCGCGCTACGAGCTTGTAGGTCTGCTTTTTTTTTTAATCGAAGAACCACTGACATAGAAACATAGCTTTAGATTGTGGGGGCCTAAATAATATAGTAGAAGCGTTTTTTTTATCAAGATTTGATCAATGTCACCATGGTCCACACACTACAAATTAAGAAAAATAAATAAAACATTTTACTTTTTATTTTCTTTTTTTTTTAAGAGCAAAATTGCCAAAAGGGCAGGGGGTGCTCTAGCACCTCCTAGTGTCTATCTGTGCACGCCACTGCCTGTTGGGACATGTTGGGGGCATCGACGAACCGTCACTGTATTCTCCATTCCTGTACCTGTAGACTCCGCGGGGACCACCAACGCCTGCAGCTCCGACAACGGCGGCTGTCCCCACCTGTGCCTCCCCCGGCCGGCGGGCCTGAAGACGTGTGCCTGCACCACGGGGTTCGTGGCGTCCGCGGACGGCGCCCGCTGCGAGCAGTATGACTCCTTCGCCGTCGTCTCCTCCCCCGCGCTCATCCGAGGTTTCCACATCAACAGCTCCGACCACTCCGAGGCCATGCCGCCCATCAGCGGATATACCAGTATGTTTGTTTTAACGCTGCAATCCATCAATTCATTAGTTTAATGGATAAAATGTTATTTTAACCAATCTGTATGGTAGCGCAGTCGTTTTGGTATGTACCACCATTACGATTTCTATCTCGAGGACCCCAATCTACACTTCAAAATCCTTTATAAAAGGGGCACGGTGGCACAGTTGGTAGTGCATGAAGGAAGCATGAGTTCAAGTCCGTTGTTGACACAGGGGTGAAAAATGGGTTACAAAATCGTGGGATAAAAATTATAGAAAAACTAAATCCTTTATAAAATCCTTTATTATTAACTTGGAGACTGTACAAATGGATTGGTTACATTTTGTACAGTCTCTGTGTTATGTAACTCCTCAAGGACCCCTGGGGGCCCTAGACCCCACTTTGGGAACCTGTTTGGTAGACTATAACTACAGTAGCACAGTTGCAGTGGTGTCTGATATCATGAGTTAACCCATTCTGACCTGAGATCAGATTCATACGAGGTTTCCACTGGACACACACTGGTCCGATTAGCCCATTCTGACCTGAGATCAGATTCTAAAAAATGTCAGTCGCTCTTCGATTTTTCAAAAAATAGCAGACCTACAAGCTCGTATCGCGCCACTCGGTGGCGCGCTATGAGCTTGTAGATCTGCTATTTTCCAATAGCTAAAGCATAACATGATGCCGACACCAAAATGGGTTCCCGTTCAGAATGGGTTTGAGTGCATGTTAACCACAACTCGGGGTCTGACACACAAAACGTCTCCCTTTCCCAAAGACTCCTACTACTCCATAAAGGACAGGCTAGACCTCCACATGGAGTCTGGCTTCATATACTGGACGGACAACAGCACCTCCAGCTCCTATAAGGGGATCTTCAGGGTCAAGACGGACGGATCCCTCTACAGCAGACTGGTCACAGGCACGAGCATAGGACGTATCCAGGGCATCGCCGTGGACTGGATCGCAGGTAGAGACGCTGTGTCTGACCATCCATCCATCCATCCATTCATCCCCCCCCCCCGTCCCTTATTAACCCCTCAGATCTTCCTTGGTTTTCCTTCTTTTCCCACTGACTCTCTCTCAGGTAACCTGTATTTCACAAACTTGATGAAGAGCCAGACCTTGCTGGAGGTGCTCGCCATCAACACCACGCACCGAAAGGTCCTCCTCAAGGCCTCCCACGACCGCCCCGGCGACCTGGCCGTCAGCCCCAAGCTCCGCTGCCTCTTCTGGGCCGACGGCGGCCAGGTGCCCAAGATCGAGCGGGCGCTGCTGGACGGCACCAACCGCACCGTGCTGGCGTCGGAGAGCCTGGCGTCGCCCCGCGGCCTGACGGTGGACTACACCAACGACTTCCTGTACTGGACGGACGACGCGCTGGACATGATCTCCCGCATGGCGGCGGACGGCACGCAGAGGCAGATCGTCCGCTACGGGAGCCGGTATCCGTCCCCGACGGGGATGGCCATATTCGGGACGCGCATGCTGTGGGTCGACAACAAGCTGGGGAAGCTGTTCCAGGCCAGCAAGGACCCGGCCAACACTGACCCACCAGAGGTGAGCCCAGAGTGTCCCCAGATGACTTATTTACCTCAGTGGAAACAAATTAATAAATGTGTTTGTGTCTTTCTTTGGTTAACTTAATAGCCTATCTTTTGTCATTTCAAAATAGAAAGGTATAATTAACCCATTCTGACCGGGCACCCATTTTGGTGTTAGCATTATGTTATGCTTTAGCTATTGAAAAATAGCAGATCTACAAGCTCATAGCGCGCCACCGAGTGGCGCGCTACGAGCTTGTAGGTCTGCTATTTTTGAAAAATCCAAGAACGACTGACATTTTTAGAATCTGATCTCAGGTCAGAATGGGTTAATCAGACCAGTGTGTGTCCAGTGGAAACCTCGTATGAATCTGATCTCAGGTCAGAATGGGTTAATTTGTCCTTCCCTCTTTTCCCTGGCCACACTGAGCAGATTCACTGCACTGCAGTGTCTGATGGCGTGTCATAGTAATACAATAAATGACCGATTTGCTTCGAAACTTTGCTGATTCCCTAATCAGTTTAAAGGTATATTCAGTGATTTCACTCAAAAAACCTTAGGTTTCGTTTTTGGCTGTAGGACCTAAGCCTTTCATCCAATCAGGATAGAGAGCCAAAAACGAAACCTAAGGTTTTTTGACCCCCAGGGGTTAACTGGGGACAGGGAGGAGGAACTCCTTATATGGTCAGCACACTCTATAGTAGAGAGGATTATCACAACAAAACAAAAAAATAAGTGATATTTGAATTAAGTGAAATCACTGAATATACCTTTTTAAGTCAAAGTTCTGCATCATGCTTACATGGGTTATATTTATTTCATAAATTAGTTTCTATGTTTGATCACTGTGCAAAACGACGTGACCGACATTATGAACACAGTAGATCCACAGTTGAAATAGTGACTTCCTCCTGCCATACATATTGCACTGTATAAGTAGATGCTGCAAGCTTGGACCACTTCAACAACTAAAAAGGCTCACTGTGGAACGTCACCAGGTAATCCGTGAGAGCATCGCAGGCCTGTTGGACGTGGCCGTCTTTGACCTGCACGTCCAGCCCACAGCCGCCAACCAGGTGGGCTTCAACCCCTGCCACGAGGACAACGGACGCTGCACGCAGTTCTGCTTCGCCATGCCGGAGCAGGAGAAACCCACGTGCAGCTGTGCCCACGGCACCCTCCTCAGCAACGGGGTGTCGTGCGGCTATGGCCAGGATGAGTATCTGATCTTCACCACGGACTACACCATCAACAGCATGAGGCTGGACCCGGACGACCACAGCCTCCCGTTCCCGACTCTCGCCGTCGGCAGGGGCACGGGCGTGGTGGCCCTGGATTACGACTACAAGGAGAAGCGAGTATTCTTCACCCAGTACAGTGGGTACGGCAGGAGCATCATAGGCTACGCTACCATCACGTCCATGACCAGCCCACCTGTTATCATCGCGGGAGGTAAGACTGTGACATTACCGAGCCGGCAGAAATGTGTGTGTGTGTGTGTGTGTGTGTGTGTGTGTGTGTGTGTGTGTGTGTGTGTGTGCGTGTGTGTGTGTGTGCGTGTGTGTGTGTGTGTCAACTTGACAGATGATGAAGCCCAAAAAGGGGCAAATTTCAGATTCCCAAAAGACAGGTACAAGACTCTCTTCTACATCATAAAATAGACTGTCTATTTGCTCAGACACTGTGACAAAATGTTCTCCATTCATTGTCAACGGGAATGTAATGTTTGTGGAGGACAAAGTTTGTGGACAGACACAGCTGGATACCCTCAAAAAACACAAAACCTGGCAGGACCAATTCAGTTTGAGGGTAGCTTAGAAAACGCAGGCAAACGTGAACTCGCACTAAACATCTGCATAACTGGCGAAGACAGAGGGCAATGAGTCCAGCTTTACAGTATTACGGAGATATATGTGCAGTAACAGGTGAGTAGGACGGACTGTGGCAGAGACCAGTGGGGAGGGAGAAAGACAGAGAGAGACGGACTGACGGACGGACTGATGGATGGACAGAGATAGCAGGGAAATAAATGTCAATGGAAAGGTAGGAGGGGCAGAGGAGCAGTTCACGGGCCAAGGCCTGGAGAAAGTGGCAAGAGTGGCCCTATAGGGGCCCCTGGCTGATGACAAAGAGTGGCCCTATAGGGGCCCCTGGCTGATGACAAAGAGTGGCCCTAGGGGCCCCTGGCCGATGACAAAGAGTGGCCCTAGGGGCCCATGGCTGATGACAAAGAGTGGCCCTAGGGGCCCATGGCCGATGACAAAGGGAGGGCTGCGTCCAAAATTCCACACTAACATACTAATTAGTATGTGAGACTTTTTAGTATTTTCGAAAGATAATGTATTTTCTTTTCAGTAGCCTACATGAAATGCATACTAATTTGGGTGAATATTACAGCACGCAATACTGCACACGAGTCGGGGGTATAAATGTCCCACAGTGCAATGCAGTAGCCTAGTAATGACAACAACATAATGTGTACAGGCAACCAAACCTCTGGTGTAATATCAATTAGTACTCTGAGTCAATTAAACACACCTAGACCGAATACACTAGTGAAATGGAAACGATGTGCAGTATGTGTAGTACTTCTGCTGACCACCAGATGGCCCACTTTCTTAACAGTGTGTGGTTTGAGACCACATTGTTGTTTGTCGAAATAAAACTATTGTGGATGCACTCATATGTATGTTTAAAAAAATCACACTCGTGTGAAGTGAGGGGCTCTCTTATCATCATAAATACATACATACACAATCATCACATTCTGTGCTCAGCCAATCAAATCATCACTATGTGGTACACAGACACACAAAACTGACCAATCAAATCATCACAAATGTGCTACACATAAGCACACAAAGCTGGGCCCCTCATTAATGGCATCCTGATGAGTATGTAGCATATTATCCCATTCTGACCTGAGATCAGATTCATACGAGGTTTCCGCCGGACACACACTGGTCCTGATGAACCCATTCTGACCTGAGATCAGATTCTAAAAAATGTCAGTCGTTCTTCGATTTTTCAAAAATAGCAGACCTACAAGCTCGTAGCGCGCCACTCGGTGGCGCGATATGAGCTTGTAGATCTGCTATTTTTCAATAGCTAAAGCATGACATGATGCTGACACCAAAATGGGTGCCCGTTCAGAATGGGTTATTTATTACAGTATGTGAATCCGGACACAGCCCGTGAGCAAAACGAGGTGGGAATGGTCATTAGGCTGCCACAAAGACATGATTAATCACTTCAGCTCTACTTTATACAGTATACTTCATATACATTCAAATACAAACAAAAATACAAGATGTACAAGTTTGTAAATCTATTTTCTATGTTTGAGAAAAAATGTTCACGATATGATGCGATGCGATGCGATATAACTTTATTGTCAATAATTTTTAAAAAACACTCAAACCTCCTGAGCAGACATCAGCAACTACTGAGCAATCATACATCACCTTGACACCAACTATCCAAACGTTAGATGTGAAATGAGCGCCCCTCACTTCACACAGGTGTGATTTTGGTATACGAGTGAATTTGCAGAGTTTGCAACTCCAGGAAGGTTCTTTTTTTGTCCAATTTTGTAGCATGTGTGTTTCTCTTTGTCCCTGTCCTCTTTTGTCCCATTTTATTTCTCTTTTCCTGTTTTCCTGCCATGTCTTAAATGTCTGTCCTCTCCCACTCTCTGTGTCTCCCACTCTGCTGTAGACCTGGATGATCCAGAGGGCCTGGCCTATGACTGGGTCAACAAGCGTCTGTATTTCACCGACTACTACAGAAAGAACGTCCAGGCCATAGGAGTGGACGGAAAGAATCGCTCCATTATTGCCAATGCCAATCGACCCAGGGCCATCATCGTGGACCCCTGCTATGGGTAAAACCTTGTCGATTGTCTTAACCCTTTTAACCCATTCTGACCTGAGATCAGATTGAGATTCATACAAGGTTTTCCACTGGACACACACTGGTCTGATGAACCCATTCTGACCTGAGATCAGATTCTAAAAATGTCAGTCGTTCTTCGATTTTTCAAAAATGGCAGACCTACAAGCTCGTATCGCGCCACTCGGTGGCGCGATATGAGCTTGTAGATCTGCTATTTTTCAATAGCTAAAGCATAACATGATGCCAACACCAAAATGGGTGCCCGGTCAGAATGGGTTAAGACAATCAATAATGTGTTTTTTTTTTACGTTGTCAACATATAGTCTGCGTACACCATAGAATATGCATTTTAACATTTCATAGATTCACCAAGAGATATTCTAACGGAGACTACGTGCCTCACCGCCTCCCCCAAGTCTTCATCATAACCACAACACGTAACTCTATAGTGACTTGAGCAGTCATTACTGTAGCTGTCTGTAGCTGGGTGAAGCTGAAACTGAGTCAAATCAACACAATCAGTGCATTATTACGCCATTGAACGTATATAACGTACATGATGTCAATTTTACCATGAAGGCATGCCCATTCACCCATTGTACTGTTCTGGCTCCAAAACTGTGGAATGCACTTCCCATTGCAGTCAGAACTGCAGCATCACTCCCAATCTTCCGCCGTAGTCTGAAAACCCACCTTTTTAGACTCCATCATGGCCCATAGCACTTACCCTACCCCCTTAGATAGCACTTCTGTAGACTTAGATAGCATCTGATACAGACTTATAGCATGTTATGTAGACGGCACTATAATTGCATTGTATATATAGTCATAGCACGCCATAGTACATATGTATAGCATAGTAGTATATATATATATAGTTTATATGTATAGTCTCATAATATAGATATTCCACTGTTACTTTCTTAGCTTACGCATGTTTTATGATAAATGCTTTTGTGATGTATTCCCATGCTTTTGTTCTTGATTATTGTAAGTCGCTCTGGATTAAGAGCGTCTGCTAAATGCCTAAATTGTAAATTGTAAATTGTTGTAATGTGTGGTCAGCTGAGCTGTCCCCTGTGTCTTTCTCTTGTCCTATGGATGTCTTTATTCAGGTACCTGTACTGGACTGACTGGGGCAGTCCCGCTAAGATCGAGAGAGCCACGCTGGGTGGAAACTACCGGACCCCCATCATTAACACTAGCCTGACCACACCCAACGGCCTGTCTCTGGACTATGAGGAGAGGATGCTGTACTGGGCCGATGCCTCACTGTATGTACAAGCAGTGCAATTCTCACGTTCATGCCGTCATTTAAGGACCTGTTAATGTAAAGTTACCCCAAATAATCTCCATTCCACAACATAAGAGTTTAACCCATCCCATCCTGTCCCCTGCCTCCCTTCAGAGACAAGATCGAGCGCTCCACACTGACGGGTGAGAACCGGCAGGTGATCGTGCACGGCGTCCAGTACCCGTTCGCCTTGACCGTCTTCCAGCAGGACATCTTCTGGACCGACTGGATCACCCGCTCTGTCTACAGGGCCGGCAAGGACGACGGCTCCGGCTTCATAGTGATGGCGCAGGACCTGCAGTACCGTCCCAATGACATCCACGTCTATGCAGGGTCCAAGCAGGAGAGCTGCTCCAGTCCCTGTCAGCAGTTAAATGGAGGCTGCAGCCATGTCTGCGTACCCGGTGAGGGCAGCGATTATTCACAATGGGCTTCACTGCTGTCGTAGTGACGCTAACATGTGGCTCCCTGATGTCCACTACTCAATATTTCAAAGTACAATGCATCATATAACCTAGTAATATGTCAGGTAATTAGCTTATATGTCAACTAATAATCCATTGTACGTGATTAAAGAAGTCTCTCAATTCAATGTCTCTCTCTCCACCACAGGTCCTTCAGGCGCAGAGTGCCAGTGCCCCCACGAGGGGAACTGGTACCTGGCCAACAACGGCAGGGACTGTATCCAAGACACCGGGAAGCGCTGCCAGCCCCAGCAGTTCACCTGTCTCGATGGAGGCTGCATCTCAGCCCGCTGGAAGTGTGATGGAATCAGTGACTGTCAGGACAACTCGGATGAGCTGGAGAGGGTCTGTGGTGAGAGAGACATGAAAGAAAGAAAGAGATTTAGACCTTTTTGTTTTTGTTATTATGTTATTCTGCTGTTGGATTCAATAAGAGAAATCTGTCTGTCTCTCTCTCTTCTTGGTGTCAGCCTTCCACACCTGCTCAGCTGTAGACTTCACCTGTGACAACGGGCGCTGTGTGCCGCTGAACTACGTGTGTGACTACACCAACGACTGCAGAGACAACAGCGATGAACAAGGCTGCCCCTTCCCCACCTGTAACCCCACCACCGAGTTCACCTGCGGCAATGGACGCTGCATCAGTGCGTCCTTCGTCTGCGACGGCCACAACGACTGCCGGGACAATGCCACCTCCGATGAGATCAACTGCCGTGAGTACTGACTGAGTGACTGATTGACTGATTGACTGATTGATTGATTGATTGATTGATTGATTGATTGATTGATTGATTGATTGATTGATTGATGAAGATCAAAATATATTTGAAAACATCTATCTAGAACACAGTTTCCCAAACTTTTTAGCTCGAGACCCAAAAGAGAGATTCTTGAAGAGACTCTTGAGAGCGTATAAAATGAAACCAATTTCATTTTACACTCTCAAGAGTTAAAGATCTACAGTATAAGGGTCCATTTGGTTACCAACTCTCCTTTATTTAGCTGGGGACCACCTGGAATCCCTTCAAGGACTCTGGTGGTCCCCGGACCTACTGGTTGAAAACCACTGGTCTAGAAGATGGCTGACCTTACCCACGTCTCTTCCTCTCCAGCTGGCAGGACGTGTCCACAAGGGCAGATTAAGTGTGACACCACCAACATCTGCATCTACGCTGACAACCTGTGTGATGGCTATAATAACTGTGGCGACAACAGCGATGAGAACCCCCTCTTCTGCGGTGAGTTGAACTCTGTTCTGAGGGGCACGGTGGCACAGTTGGTATAGTGCTGTTGCCTCACAGCTAGAAGGTCCTGGGTTCGATTCTCGCTGGGTATACGCTGGGCGCCGGGGGAGTGTGGGTGCCATGTCATCAGTGCCCATACCCACGGGGTTGGCGAAAGGGTCTTTCTGTGTAGAGAAAGTTTGCATGTCCTCCCCCATGGCCAGCCGGGGCGCCTGATGGAGGGGAAAGGAACTGGTCGGAATAACGTGTTCCTTCCATACATGTCCGGCTGTGGGAAACGCTCCCCTGTCAGGTGAAAAGAAGCAGCTTGGACGTTCAGGACTATAGGCCAGATCACAGCCCACATGGGGATGATCCTTACGTAGTTTCCAGGACGTCTTCACCGGTTGAAATAATATAGCTTATTCTGGGCCAGATCCGACTAGTCGTCGTACTAGTTGATCTGGCCTCGATCAGACTCTCTGATTCATCCAGAATTTATGTTGGTTGAAATCAGGTGATATTCTGGGCCAGATGTGACTATAGTCTTGGTTTGACTTGATCTGGCCCCAATCGAGACGTCACGTCCAGGTCCTGACCGTGCTCGCTGCGTTACATTAGATAATTCACCCTTTGTCAAGTCTCGCCCCGTGGTTGTGCCCCTCTTCGCACCCATTGGTTCCCATCTGGTCGCTTCGTGTTGATATTCTGTGCATTCTATTCTCATTTTAAACTTGGTGTCAGTTTTTTACATTTTTACTTTTTACATTTTTACAAACTTGGTGTCAGTAAAAAGGAACATCACGCAGGTGCACCATGGTGACTGGGCATATCTTTTTTTGTTTTTCCCAAAAATGATGTGCATGTTGTTCTGGATCTAAAATCCTTCTACAGTATGTTACAATAGATTAGCTGCTAGTGTTACTAGGTTCAGGATTTGCTTACTTTACCATGCAGCTAGTGATGTAAATAAGATAATCAATATTGTTTTGAGGATATTCCATGTGTATGTGTGCCGTTGTATGCTTTACATGCCTGAAACATTTCTGGTTTGACCGAAACGTTGCTTTTTGCCGTGTGTGTGTGTGTGTGTGTGCGTGTGTGTGTGTGTGCGTGTGTGTGTGTGTGTGTGTGTGTGTGTGTGTGTGTGTGTGTGTGTGTGTGTGTGCGTGTGCGTGTGCGTGCGTGCGTGTGCGTGCTGCAGCGGGGCGTACATGTTCCCCGGACCAGTTCCGTTGCGATGGTGGGAAGTGTATCCCTGCCTCCTGGGTGTGTGATTTCATCAGAGACTGTACCGACGGCACCGACGAGCCTCTCACATGTGGTACGTTTTGGTAGTATAAGAAGGATTTAAGGAAGCAATACATGTGGAACTTCACTTGGGCTTCTTCGTCATAGCATAATGGCCATAATACAAATCGAATGATATTGTACTTCACAATGCTATCTCCTCCCAGAGGACCAGATGGAGACGTGTAGTCCCACCCAGTTCACCTGTACCAATGGAAACTGCATCCCCCAGTCACTGGTCTGTGACGGTAACAATGACTGCTGGGACAGCAGCGACGAGGCCCCTGAACTCCAGTGTGGTAAGAAGATAGTTTGAAGTTGAACGTTATGAATGATCAGCGGCGGACAAAGTTATTACCCAACCCTCAGTGACTGAGACATGTGACAAGTGTAGATACTCCTGTAGATATACCTGGTCAAAATAGTACTCAACTCGAAGTGAAAGTATACACATTACTAATTTTTCATATCAGTGCACTGCTGTACTGAAGGGATGTACTGTATTGTATGTATTATTTATTATTTTGTTTTATTATTCAAAATTTGTGAAAATTGCAGCTCTACAAGCTCAACACGATGCGTTGTGAGTACCTTGGCTAGTTTCCCCCCCCCCACAATTTGGGAAATGTGGTTGTAGTGGTTAATTCATAGGCTATAATATATTTTTGTACGTTTGGGTCTCGGCCGGGGGGGGGGTCCCTTTTCTTTCTGTAGAATCGACCTCAGGTCTTAACCCATTTTGGGTGGGAACCCCTGTTGGTGTCAGCATTACGTTATGCTTTAGCCATTGAAAAATAGCAGATCTACAAGCTACGAGCTTGTAGGTCTGCTATTTTTGAAACATCGACTGACACATAGAAACATAGCTTCTTCAGATAACTGTCATTTTCAAACAGACATCTCTATGCTCCCCTTGCCCCTCCTCACTGCAGGCCAGCGTACATGCAGTCCCGACCAGTTCACGTGTCCCACGTGGCACCCGGGACACCCCCGCTGCGTGCCCCTGAGCTTCGTGTGCGACGGAGAGAAGGACTGCGCCAACGCCGCCGACGAGCTGCAGAACTGCCCCAACCGCACCTGCCACATGAACGAGTTCGCCTGCACCAACGGCCTCTGCATCTACGTCCCCTACCAGTAATTCATTCATTAATAACGGCCTCTGCATCTACGTCCCCTACCAGTAATTCATTCATTCATAACGGCCTCTGCATCTACGTCCCCTACCAGTAATTCGTTCATTAATAACGGCCTCTGCATCTACGTCCCCTACCAGTAATTCATTCATTAATAACGGCCTCTGCATCTACGTCCCCTACCAGTAATTCATTCATTCATAACGGCCTCTGCATCTACGTCCCCTACCAGTAATTCATTCATTCATAACGGCCTCTGCATCTACGTCCCCTACCAGTAATTCATTCATTAATAACGGCCTCTGCATCTACGTCCCCTACCAGTAATTCATTCATTCACCCATTCTGACCTGAGATCAGATTCAT